>NC_061495.1:6044404-6345654 GCF_022539355.2 Hippoglossus stenolepis | reverse complement strand
TGTGTGTGTCAGCATGTGTGCGTATGTGTCTTGTGTGTGCCTTGCTTGATAACTTTTAAATGCCATTTTTTTAAAAAAAAAAGGAATTAATTTGATTGATAGGTCTACGTACTGATCTGCATACAAACACACACACCCTAACTTAATATGCAGTCTCTTCCACTCCCCTCACAGACCTACACTAAATAAACAGGATATGCTCTGCATTAAGTAGTATTAATCGCCGTATTCATGGGAGAGTCTCTAAGCTGCGTGCTTTGGGGGAAATTGACCTTCTGTGGTCTTAATTGTACCAGAGGCTCAACAGCGCTGTGACATTTAACTGTGCTCCAGTCTTAATTCTTAGCCCTTTATTCTAGTGCTTTGCTGACATTTCAGTAGGACGAGGGTTTGTGAATAAAGATCCTCGGTGCTTCTTTGGTGCGGTAAACAAACAAGCAAATTTCCTCATGATTATTTTATTCCTCCACCGTCATCCTCTTGCTTTTTCCTGTTGTCCATCACCCTCACTCTGTGTCTCTCAGCAGGGCAGAGTGAGATTTTTTACAACCCAGCCGCACAAAATGAACAAAATGCTTTATGTGTGCAGAGGTCTTGTGGGGTGGTTGATCAATAGCAATGACTCAGCGATTACTTTGCCCGGGCTGGTGCAGGTGCTGAGATTTATGGTTGTGAAACTTCACTGTCCAGCCCACAGCTTATACAGTGTTTTTTAAGTCCGTCCACACACACACACACACACACACACACACACACACACACACACACACACACACACACACACAAAGCTCTACCCACTTAAACATATTTTTATTGTCTCAAAGATGAATCACAAAGCTACAAGCGGGTGAATAACAGTCCAATGGATTTTATTTCAAAGCTAAGAGACCAAATGTGTTATGTTTGTTTTTTTAATCTTTTATCTTATTACACTTTCTCTCATGAATTCTGACCAAGCTTATCAATTCATTGTATGCATATGCTGTGTGTTTGGTTTTATATTCGCTTTAAAGGAATACTGTCATATTTCAGGAAAGGCAGCTTTTGGTCTACCAGCCGACTAACAGATGAGAAAATGTATAGCATGTATACGGTTAGTATGAGGAAACAGGAACATATTTGAATGTAGTGTTTTATATATGAGAAATTGAAGATATATACCTTATTAATTGATGTGCTTAAAAGTGCTGGCATGGGAATTTTCTTATGAGGGGACAGAGGTGGACTGTTCCTCTCCAGTTAAGCAGCTGCTGACTGTATCTTCAGTTAGTGGCTTCAGTGTGTCGATTTTCCCAAAATGTCCCTTTCTCAAAACCATAAATGAGCATTTCTCAATCAGAATGGAGCGATGGACGAGTCATACTGTCGTTCACATTGGCAGAGCGAGTTAGTGAGGTTAACACACTGTCACTAGAATAATGACGAGCTATGGAAAGTCCTCATTAGAATAGTGTGTGTGTGTGTGTGTGTGTGTGTGTGTGTGTGTGTGTGTGTGTGTGTGTGTGTGTGTGTGTGTGTGCAGAGGTGAGCTTGTATGTGAATTAGCATGTTCTTGTGACTGTGCTTGTCGACTCTCTCTGCTTTAGTGCTACTTTGTCAAGAGGCTGTAGTAATTAGCTGGAGAAAATGGATGGCTCTTCACCAGCCAGCTGCAATTACTGGCTGCTCTAGAATAAATGGATGGATGGAAGGAAGGATGGTATACAGTGAACAGATGGAGAGTTATAGAGAGAAGAATAAATGTAGGGTGTTGTGGCGGAGGGCAGGGGTGAATGAATGGAGGGAAGTGTGCATGGATGGGTAGAAGGGGGGGAAGGAAAAAATGAATGAGCTTGTTTCGCCCTGTTGTCTTGTTTTTTGAGTGACAGTGGATGACATCACAACTCATTGCCTGTGGCCAGAGGTTTTTACGGGTGTAAACTAAATGTAATGAGTTTTGAAAAATAAGAGAAAATACAACGTCTGCTTCCAAAACCGTTACTGGATTTCTCTATAAGCTGCAGGAGACGGGTGTTATAGCTTTTCTCCTACACTTAGATTAAGGTTACATATTACTAATATCATTTTGAGTAGCAAGGTGCATTAATCCCAATAAACACACTTGTGATGTGGGTGTGCAAGAGTGTGATTAAGTATGTGGTTGTGTATGCATGGATTTGTGTGAGTGAGTGAGTACAGTACTAAGAGCATGCCTGGGGTGAAGTAATCACAAAGACTGGCCTTCAATATGAACCGGTGACAAAAGCCGACTAATAGCTCACAGCCAGCTGTTGGAGTTTTCTAAAAACAAACCTGCGGCACAAATCTGAATAAAAGTTTTAACAAAGACAAAATAAGAACAATTAAAACGTTGGTGGCTCATCGGGGGTAAATGGGCTGTAAAAACTTGAGTGTGTGTATCAGCGGGACCTTGCTACCGTAGCTCCACCCCCTGACCGCTGCACTAGCATTCATAGTATTTACAGTCTGTGATATATCCCTGATCTTTTATTACAAACCAGATGTGGATTCGTTCTGAAAGCAGGAAGTTCAGCTGTAAAGTATTTCAAGTCATAATTATCATGTGTGAATTCACCACAGACACCAAAGTCATCTTAACATGCACATCATCGCTTGAATTTCTTTTGGGATTTACAGTCACAGACTTCATCAGTTGGCCCTCATCCAAATACACTCATGTGCAACTGAATACACACACAATGGGTATATACACACTGCAGTACAACACACACACACACACACACACACACACACACAAAGGGACCGCAGCCTATTCAGAACTGTGTTTTAATTGAGTCAGCTCAAAGTGCTGGCTGAGCAGAGCGATACGTCTGATACGGATTAGAACCAGCCTTCCCTTATTCATCGATTTCTGCTGGGGTGGGGGGGCACCATGGAGGGAGAACGGAAAGGGGAGCAAAATCATTTTTTATCGATGTACAGGAGGAGAAAAGGACATTGGAAGCAAAAGAAAGACATGGAAAGAAACATATGGAAAGATGAAGGGGGGCGGTTGTAGAAGAGGGAGCCCTCCCCCTCAAAAGGGAACAGAACTGATAGAGATTACACTTTTGATTGCATTTTTGGTGGTCTTTGATTTTAGGAAGGGAGCATTGCAAGACAACTGGGGAAAGAGGGATGCAGCAGAATGAAGGAGAACATGATGAACAGAGAGTTTTAAAATCAGTGATAGGTGGAGGGAACAGGAAGTTGACTCAGACAACATCATGTAGGACATAGAAAGAAAATGATTTTTGACATTACTCCGAGAAACGCTTTATTTTACTTCACAAGAGTTGGTTGATGAAGGGAGGAGATGAGGTGCGTACAGGGACAGACCCATCGAGGAAGAGAGGATGAAAGAGAGATGTGTGAGAAACGGCGAGGGAGATGATGAAGGAGTGAAGGAGAGGACAAAACGTGTTGAAGAGAGAGGATTTGGGGCTAAGTGGTCTGATTGAGGGCGGTATGCATTCACCAAATACTTCATGTCGATCTAAATCCCTTTGAAATCCTTGAAACAGCTCGAGTGAAAAGGATGGGACGTTTGAGCCGGTGTGTGTGTGTGTGTGTGAGAGGAAGACCAAGACAGAAAAAAAACGAGAGGAGAGAGAAAGACTGAGTGTGTGTCAGTGCCGAAAGTGATGGTGTGGTGTGTTTTATGGGTAAATTGAAGGGTCTGTTGAAAGGAGAGAGATGAGCCGCTCTTACAGTGTGTGTTTCTGTGCAAGTCTGTGTGTGTGCATGAATTTGTGACAGTTCTTGTGTGTGTGTGTTTGTGTGTCTGCTCCCTCTCCCGTCAGTATCAGTCTCTTCTGCTTGATTTGCGCGCTCTCCTCCTTTGCTCTCCGCTGCTCGCTATGCCGTGAAATGGTTTTTCACTAGACCATTACCCCAACCAGTGTGCTACGCTTGCTCGGTCCTCTGTGAGCAAGAGGGAGTGTGTTTTAAGCGTGTGTGTGTGTGTATGTGTGTGTGTGTGTGTGTGTGTGTGTGTGTGTGAGTGTGAGTGAGTGAGTGAGTGAGTGAGTGAGTGAGTGAGTGTGTGTGTGTGTGTGTGTGTGTGTGTGTGTGTGTGTGTGTGTGTGTGTGTGTGTGTGTGTGTGTGTGTGTGTGCATATGCACCTGGAGAGAGGGTGTGTGTTTGGCTGCGTGCATGAGAGAGGTCTTGTATGTGAACAGTAGCTGCACTTCAAAGATAAAGTTTTCCTTTTTGTTTATGTGTCGGGAAAATGGATTTTGTGCACTTGTTGATACGAGTGTGGAAATGTAACTCTACGCGTGTGTGTGTGTGTGTGTGTGTGTGTGTGTGTGTGTGTGTGTGTGTGTGTGTGTGTGTGTGTGTGTGTGTGTGTGTGTGTGTGTATGCATAAGGAAAAAGAGAAGGTGTGTAAAGTGTGTGCCCCACAAGCTCAGCTGTCATAGTGTTTGCCCTGCACTGTACTCCTGTCACAGTTGTGAACACTGAGAGTAAACTAACATCTAACATCTCCCTCTGACTCCCCTTTGTGTGTGTGTGTGGGTGTGGGTGTGTGTTTTTTCCTACACACACACAAATGCACCCACAGCTACAGACTAATGCCAGGCAGCCGTATTGTAGCTGGAAAGTCATTCAGCTCATAAACAACCTGGGGGATCTTCTTGCTTTTTTCTGGGATTGTCACATTTTCAGCATTTTTCTGTATTATCATGTGTTTTGTTACCTCGGCCTAAAAAAAGTTTTACTCTCAAACACAAGCTGGATTCACTGGGATGTGTCTCATGGTTTCTTGTGCATCAAACACCATTATATATTTATTTGTATTATTTTACTTGCTGCACCTGTAAACAGAAATGTACAAAAGCTGTAACACAAAGCACACAGACACACACAGACACACACAATGTTATTCTAAAGTCTCTTCAGTTATTTGCCATGCTCCCATACACTCCCTCACTTCATATGCACACATGCACATTCATTAGACGTTTGTCTGTTTGTGTTTGCTCAGCATGAGGCGCCACGCAGTAATCTGCTCTTGATCATGAGTGAGGCAACAAACAAAGCCTCACACACTTGAGCAGAAGAGCTTCATTCCACATATACACTAACTGTCTGTCTGCATTGAAACGTCCTCTCAGTGCAGGATCTACTGCATTTTAAAGGATGAAGCGAGAAATGCTATTTATTTTGACGTAAGAATAAAGCTAGTTCCACTCATAGGCTGTATATAATGATGGATGACATGACAGCTCCCCTAATGTGAATCCAAGTCTTCTCAATGGCCACCTAGGGGCTGGTTGCAGTACAGGTCATAAACCCTGCCTCCTCCATGTTAGCAGATGTGACATTGACCTAAAAGTTAAAGGACATGTGAAATAAAGATGGTTTCTGTCATTTTAGGAATAGTTCTTATCCCACTGACGTTTGTTCAACTGTTCGTAGTACCGCTAAGTTTGGTTTTGATTGGTTATTTGATGCCTGTGTTCAAATGACTCCAAATGCGCAAAATGGCCGCATTTGTATGAGAGATATTTTAGCTTCTTTTCTGGAGGGTGGGAGGAGGTGGAGACGCATCGTCCATCTTTAGATACGGTTCATGGTTCCACTCTTTTAATGGGATTTCTTGACGACAGGCAAAATGTGGAATAACACCAGCTTTATCCCTTAAGGACAGTTCTATCAAAGCTATTTAACCCCTTTCTCTTCAACACCTCCATCCTTCTCTCTTTTATTTCCTCTTCACCCCTTCCTTCATGACTCTCCGCTTTTTCCTCGGCCCCTGAGTCATCTCTCAGTCACCACCAGATGTTGCAGTCCTTCCCCGTCACATCACACCTCTGTCTCTCCCTCTCTCTATCTCCACTTCCCTCTTTTAACATCTTGTTTAAATGGTGTCTCTAATTTCCCTTTCACCTCCCCGCGCTGTCCTCTCCATCTTCACCCTGTGCGCTCCCCTTGTTTTCTAATTAATTCACCTCTCCTCGCTCCTCCTGCCACCGCTTACAAGGCCTCATATCTTTCTATTTCTCCCTCACCTGCTCTCTTTAACTCATTGCTTCTCATTCACACTCTCCTTTTATTCTTCCCCATCTTCTTCTCATTCTTTCACTCCGCCACTCTGTCCCCTCCTATTATACCGCTGTCTCCCTGAGATATTGAAGCTGTAACGACAGGTGTTCAAAAGAAAGCAGGACCAGCAAGTCTTTTGTTTTTTTTTCATGTGCCTCCTGGCATCATTCCCTGGAATTGCACAGAAATGAGTAAAGATGGAGAGAGAAGAAAAGTCTGTGATATCTCATTCTCAGCACCTTTCACGTGTGCCGTCGTACCTTCAGTCGAGGGGAGAAGAAGGACCCGGTTTTCTACGAAACCTTCAACCTTTTGTCTTCACCACTCGTGACACACACACACACTTCACCCTCCTTCCATTATGTTCTTATGGATTTAATATCCCTCTTTTTCCTGCACAGTGGAAACATGGAGAACATGGCAGAAAGAAATAGTGTGTTATGTACAGTATGTGCTTTGAAATTGTATCAGATGGAGATGTGTGTTATCCAAAACAGCCTCATTTCACAGCAGCAGAGGTGTGATGGACTACATTTGATGGGACTCTGTAATTCTGCACATTATTATTTTTTATCAGCCGAGTTCAGCGCTCATGCGAGTTACGGCAGTCACTCATACCCACACTCTCTCACCCCCTTATTCTATTGAAATGAGTCTCGTTGTCAATATTAAGTTACAAAGAAATTGGCATGTGTGCGTGTCTACATGTGTGTGTCTTTGGATTTGTGTGTGTTAATGGAGCTTGTTGAGGTTGTCGTTGGGGGTTTAGTCGGCTCCTTTAAGGAGCGCCGCGGCAGCTGGAATCTCCCCGCTGAATAGACAGGGATAATCCATAAGAGAGAGAGAGAGAGAGAGAGAGAGAGAGAGAGAGAGAGAGAGAGAGAGAGAGAGAGAGAGAGAGGAATGGAGAGAAGTGGAGGAAGGGAAAACTAGATGTGAGGGTGAGTGAGAGGAAGAGTAAGAGACATTCAACTGTCAGCAGCTTGACTTAATCTTTTCTTTTCCTCAAAATGGAGATGAGACGTGACTCTGTACGCGTGTGTGTGTGTGTGTGTGTGTGTGTGTGTGTGTGTGTGTGTGTGTGTGTATTTGAGCAAGATGACTGCATCCTGTAATGAAGTAACCTAATCTAATAGAGACCCCATCCATCCCCCGAAGACCGAAACTCTGACTCTAAATCCTAATAACTAGCCTTTGTCAATCCTAAATTATCCCTGTATCACAAACACACAGACACACACACACACCCACATGAATAAACACAGAAAACGAGGACCTTATGGTCACTATACACATTTAGACGTTTTTTGTAATTTTTCAGTTTATTTGAACTTGCAGCAGGTAATTTATATAATTTAGTTTTAAACGAGAATGAGCACATACCCTCGCTGAGGCCCAACAGTTTCCTAATGACACCAGATCCAGATTTTTATTTGGATCTGCACCAAATTGTACACTCTCATAAATCAGACCCTCGCAACGTGCCTGCTTTCTGCTTTCTTGGTGGAGTTGTCATGAATAAAAGCCTGAATCACACAATGGTTTAGAAAGTGTAAAAACATTTCTGGATTAGCCGCTTTGTCTGGAGCAATGCCAACATTTAATGGATTCTTGGCCCCTGTCCCGTCCCTCCACCAAGTTTCGTAGAAATCCGTTCTGCAGTTTGTGTGTAATCCTGCTGACAAACAAACCAAACAGCAAACAAATGGACGGGAGTGAAAACATAACCTTGACGGAGGTAATTAAAAACACAAACTAACCAGTTGTTTCTCTTCACCAGATGCCAGGCAGAGGGGCAGATCCTCGGTTGGCACCACGTTATGAAGAGGTGGAGCGTCAGTATGCCTCCTTACCAAGGTACTGCTTCTCCTCTCCTCTCCTCTCCTCTCCTCTCCTCTCCTCTCCTCTCCTCTAATTAAATAGTCTGGTTCCCTTTCTTCATGTCTCCGGAGGCCTCAGTCTCAGCCAGGAACTCACCTTATCCTCTCCCTGGGGAAGACACACTCATACAGGGGTTGAAAACTGATCCCCGACTCCCGGATCTGCTTCCCCACCAGTGTTTCCCATTAATTAGTGGCGGCCCACCACAGCCTAATGGGTCCAACCACAGTTTTATAATGATTTGAGCAAATGTTTTACTTCTCATACTCACATAAAAGATCTCTAACGCAGTGTTTTTCGTTCCATTGCGTCACAGTAAAGTTGTGCACGGCGCTCTCAGCCCTGCTCTCTCTCTATAGGCTCTAGATGTGTGTGCCCCCTTCACAGAGGGCATGTGGTCCTTGTCATAACACTGGCCCTATATCTGTGTACCTGTCATTCGGGGGGGGCTGTGTGAAACACTGTTCACCTAAAATCTACTATGGTTTATGCACATTCACTAGTTAATAGTAGAGTCGTCATGTGTGTTTTCCTGTACTTTTTTTAGTCTCCAACTTCAAAGCTTCTATCGTGACGCTGCAAATTTCTCTGCAGTGTTTTAATTTTTGAATCTGCTGGATGCAACAGTTTTTTCTTTATTTAAGACAAAATAATAATTTCAACCATCTCACTCTCCCAGAAATGTTGTTTACATGATGCCTGGTTTCCTTTTTTACAACTAAATGTCAACAAATAATTTATCTGAAAAATTGCCACTTTACCCAAATCTTGCTTTTACTCTCCTCTCTTAATTCATCCTCTCGCCTGCTTTTCACACTTTGTTGTCATTTTTTAAATTACTTTTACACTTTAACATGTCCCAATATCACTGTACCATTATTTTTACATCTAAAAATCAAACTTGTTCAAGTTAAGGTCAAAGTTACGAGCCTCTTCTCACCTCGTGCTGTTTTGCCTCTAACTACCAACAGCTCGGCAGACTAACAAGTCAACAACAGACAAATGTTTGTTTGTGTGAGTGTGAAAGAGAGAGAGAGAGCGAGCGAGAGAGGAAGTCAGTAATAGGTGGAATGACAGACAGAGGTTTTAAACGTTAGAAAGTTTACAGCCAGGTTCCCACCCCTGTTAAAATGGTGAGAGATGTCTTTTTCACACCTCTTTCGTCTCTCTGTTTCTCTCTCTCTCTCTCTCTCTCGCGCGCTCTTGTGTATGTGTGTGTGTGTGTGTGTGTGTGTGTGTGAGAGCGGGAGGGAGAGAGAGAGTATTCCTATGTGTGGGTGATGACTTTGGCAGATGGGAGCGAGAACAGTGATGATAGTTTTGAGGTCTGGCTGTGGTATCTGAAAAGCCTTGGGAAATTTGACACACACACACACACACACACACACACACACACACACACACACACACACACAGTACACCCTGTCTCTGTTTCCACTTTGAGACATGCACTGTAGCCCATAAATGCTGTGCCAATTTTACATGTAGGCCTCATGTTTAAAAAGTGCCCCGGAGTCATTTTTCTCCAAAAAGACGCTCTGACAATCTGCCCACTCAGGACCTGTAACCGCTCTGACACGTCTTCCTACAGGACTGAAGTGTGATTTGAAAGAGTCATGTCACCAACAATACATCTTTCTTACATTTGACGTCAATAACACATCCAGTGAAGATACAGATGAAGACAAAGAAATGATGCTGTTACCTTCAATCAGCAGATTTGACTCTGAAGAGACCCCCATTTTGCACAAGCTGAATTATTTTGTAGCCTGGATGCCAGATAGAATGTGAGCGTTGCACTTTGGGTATCTAACAGCCTGTCATATTTAAGGTGAGTCAATCACCAATCTGAAAACCAAAGAGCTGCCACTAAATACATAGAATATCCCAGAAATGTTTTACCTTCTCAGTGATTTTGAAGCCGACTCATATCTCTCCCTCACCGGTCTGTTTTTAGCTTCCTCCCTGCCTCTGCATCTCTGTCTACACTCTTTCACCTGCTGTCACTTCACTCGGGAGATATTTCAGCGCCTGAGAGTCGGAGAAAAAGATCATGTTTGGAAACCGCATCCAGGCTGTTGACCTTATGAAAACATATATTAGCTCCTGGGCTGTGTGTATTTAGAGTCTGCACGCCTGTATACCTGTGTGTGTGTGTGGGTTGGAGGCACTGTGCTTGTGTGTGTGTTTGTATTTGTGAATTTGTGTTGATAGAATTTCCAAGTGGGTCCAAAAATACCTGTAGGGTATCAAAGTCAGTTAACTGGAGCACTAGGTATGCTGTGTGTGTGTGTGTGTGTGTGTGTGTGTGTGTGTGTGTGTGTGTGTGTGTGTGTGTGTGTGTGTGTGTGTGTGTGTGTGTGTGTGTGTGTGTGTGACATGATCTTGATGGCTCTAAAATTAAAAACATGACCCAGCAGCAGCCTAAAGCAGAAACACTTTAAGCAAATGTACGGGTCTGTTAAGGGTTTATTATATATTCTGTTATTCCTTCAAATTATCAGTCAGTGTGATTATGTTTTAGAAATGAGATATTAGAAAAGGTACACGGGCAATAAATTGATCAGTTTGAATATTTTTTACCCTGGTGATTTTAGTTTTAAGTCAGAAAATGGCCCCCTTCACTTTCTTACCCTCTGTGAGTCGTTCAAGCTGAGCTGTGTGGGTTTTCATAGAAAAAGGAAAGAGGTGTAGATGCGACACCACATGTCCTTTCACTTCAAATCCCTCACTGCCATTTTTCTTGAAATTACCTCTCCGCCCCCATTCCAGCCTCCCCCCAAAGGACCCAGCTGAGGGTGAGAAAGGGCCACTGTACCTCTACCCATGTGACAACCGTTTTTAACCTCAGGATACCCCCCCCCCAAAAAAAACTGTTAAACATTTGCAGCCTCAACCCGAAAGAGAGATTTCCTGCCTCACCCCCGGGGTTCCAGATATATATATGAAAGCGTTTTCATACTCTTGTCATGTCAGGACCCGGGGGTTCTGCAACGTGTTCAGGGGTCGTGATCCAACATTTAAACATCCAAAGACATTTATGGGGGTGCGTTTCCAACTAAGAGTGGGATTTACATTCATGTGCTTTAAGAACAGGTTTAAGATGAAGCTGCACACTTTTCATTTTTTTTATTAGAGCACAGAGAGAACTGAAAGAGAAAGAAAGAGGGTTATGACATTCAGAAAACATCCCTGGCTTGATTCAGACTCTAATTTTTAGTTAATGTTTGAAAATGAACGTACGTCTGTTTGAAAACTTCACTGATTTATATGCTTACGTGCCTTTTACTGCGGGTTGCTATGCACCTGTGTGTGTGTGTGTGTGTGTGTGTGTGTGTGTGTGTGGGTGTGGGTGTGTTTAAGTCATCCCGGGGTCAGTAGATGGGTATCAGACTGTATGTGTGTGTGTTGTGTAAACATGAGTAAGTTGTGGCCCGTACCATGTGTGCACCATTACTGACCTCTCTCTCCCTCTCTCTCTCTCTCTCTCTCTCTCTCCTCTCCCTCTCCCTCTCTCTCTCTCTCTCTCTCTCTCTCTCTCTCTCTCTCATGCTGAATAAAAACTCTTTCTTAAACCTAATCATTGTTTACAGAAACTTTAATTTCTCAGCTTCTGAAGCAGATAGAGACATGAAATTAAAAGCAGTTGCTTTGCTTTCCTTAAACTTAACGAACATTCAAAAAGAAAAACAAATCCAGCAAACTTGGCGAGATCCTCCACTGCTTCCTCCTCAAATATGTCTCTTATTGATTGAAAAAATAAATTTACCGCAAGTATTTCAGCAAATCATGTATTCCATCTGTGTCAACATCATCAAGAAAGAAACAATGAAAGGAAGGACAAATCAACTTCCTAGATCAATTGGTTTAAATGTGCGTGATGTAACCCACCCCCCTCATATCCATGAAATAATAAACTTCCCCCCCTCTTTGTGTTTTTCTGATGTGACCCCCTGGTCTCCCATCAGCCCATGTTTCTGTTGATGACTGTTTTTCGAATACCTCAGTCTTGGCCATGTGACATTATTCCACATTTGCTCCATAATAACAGCTCTCTCTCTTGTTCCGAACGCAGCCTTGACCCAATTGGATTAGTCAAACACCCTCTCCCATTTGTCCTTGTTATTACTCTTATTGGATTTAAAGAGCCAATCAGAGTTCCTGTTCAGGTTTCTGGGAATGCTGTCACTTCCTCATTATAATGATAATTAGATGACTAGTAATTAGAAAGCAGATGTCTTACTGCGTTGTGCGCTCTTGTCTGTGTGTCTCTTTTTGTTGTGTTTCTTCATTTATTTCCCCTCCACTTTCTGCCTGTCTGCTTCCCTTCCTTGTTCCCTGAACTCGGGGTGAAAAGGGCATTGTTGAATATTATTTTTCTCTGCTGAGGAGCGAAGTGCAATGAGCATCTCTCTTTCTGTTTCCTCTTCCCTCCATCTCTCTTGAGAAGACCTCCCAACCGGGCCTGAGAGTTTCCCAGACCACTTTACTGCTGCGGACACAAACCACCCCATTGTCCAGTTGTTTTTTTGCGCGTTTCTGGACTCATCAAGACTCTGCTTGTTTGTTAGCCATGCGAAGGATCCCAAGAAAGACCCAGCCTCTTACAGACTCCTGCCTCCCCCCCCCTCTCTCCTTTCTTCTCTTTCTCTTTCTCTTGACCCGCTCTTGTTCCCTGCTTCTAGTGTTTCTAATGTGTTCACCCATTGCTGCTTGAAAGAGTTCTGGTCACAGCTTTGATCTTCATCATGGACTCTGAAATGTTGGGTTACAACCTTTAATGTGTTGCAGAACCACTGGGTCCCGGCATGACAAGGGTATGATATGCTTTCATACGCCTGGGCCCCGGGGGTGAGGGAGGAAATTTGTCTTTCAGGCGCCCAGCTGGCAAATGTTTAACAGGTTTTTTCGGGGGTATCCTGGACTTGAACTGGTGTTAAGCGATACTGTGCTCATGTGGAGTCATGGAGTTGTGAAATGTACACACATAAATTTTACATGGTGGCAGAATAAAACAGAGGTAATGGAGCTTATCTTCAATAGTTGGCAAAGGATGTATTCAACTTTTTTCCCTAGCAGACGATAGTTTGCATGTACTTCACATTAGTTTTTCAATCATCAAATGTGTGTATGAATACATTAAGGAATTATGTGTTATCGTGTGCGTCTGTCTGAAGAACAATAAGATGGACTGGGCTTCATACATTTCAGCAGTTGCAGCTGTGCAGTCCTAACATCTGGCAGCAGCCTAATGGCCATCTGTCGTCTCTGTACTGCTACAACCATTTTTTCCAGAAAATCTCAGTTATAGCGCTCAGTTAAATGATCATTAAATGAGATTGTGCGTGAATTCAAAGTTCTGTTCCCCCCCATTACCCAACGTGGGACATGCAACTTGATCAGCGTGTGCAGATATTGAGCTCATGTCACATACTTTGATATGGAATCGAAGGCACTGTGAATTGTTACTATGATTTATGGATCTGTAGAAACAGGAAGCAGCTCGTGTTACTTCGACCGGCTGGAGTTTGACGTTGAAATAAAACAGCGAGGATGTGGCGATCGTGTTAGTGAATCAGTGTCTTTACTCTCAGCTCGAACATCCAACATTCACCCCTGAAGTTGAAAATGATTTACATGTTTTCAATAAAACAGAAATTTAATATTTTCCAGCTTTTAACAGAGGTCAGTAGTAATAAGCTTAGCACAGTGGCGGATCTAGGATTTTTCTAAATCAGGGGCCACAATTTACACAGAGGAGCCAATTATATGTCCAAAATCCATGCATATTTCCATATTCAGTAAGTTGCACATTTAAGCACATCTAATCCTTATAAAAAGGACAGGGGCACTTCAGGGGCCAAGCAGATTTCACCCTCTGGATCCGCCCCTGGCTTCAGTGCAAAAAGTTCAAACCAAAAGTCTTCTGAACATACGGTTGTGTTTGTGCGTACATCTCTGTTTGTGTTTGTATTCCTCCCTCAAACTTCTTTTATATAAATCTCTGAGCATATACAGACAGGATGTCTACCGTTTTCCTTGTACATTTTCCGAACTCCTCCTCATATACCAAATAATGGCTCTTGAGGGATTGCAATTTTTGTCAGCGATTTGTATCCTGCGGTCATGCACAGAGCAAAATGTTACCAGCCTGAAACTATTACGTCTTGTTAGAGGGGGACCTTATTGACTCAAGATGTTGTATAATGGAAGCTATTTGAATGGGACACGGCGTTACCAGTAATTGATTTCATAATGTTCAGGAAGTTATCCACTATACTAACTATAAGTGGTTACGTATGACACTGCAATACCTAAACGTCAACTTTAGTTTGAAGACTTTCACGCAGTGGATAAAGACATTCATTTACCTAACCAGTGCAGCCACTTCCCTGCAAACATGACCAGTCTGTCTTCATGCTTTTTACAGTGTCACAGTACCTGAACGTTGTTTGCACAATTTAACACAAGAAGATTTCATTATACATCAATATATTAAACCTTAACCTATGCCGACCTCAGATTGGGTGACTTATTATCAGGGTCCGGTGAGCTTAGTCTCGAGAGACGCATGCAGCACACTGTCAGACCAAGCTTATGCTAAGAAGTTTGTTACTGTCTTAGGCTTCATATGGGAACAAAACCAGTCATCTGGGGACGGCTTGTCCAAGTGGGGACAAAATACTTTTACAAAGGAATCAATGACAGTTAGCAGGATTATTCAAAAATGACGCAATCGGCTTCCAACTTGATGTGGAGGGGTGGGGCATGTTCCAGGGAAGAACACGTACATTTTTTGTGCAAATCCTGACCAGGGGGCGAATCCAGAATTTATTTATTTTATTTTCAAATTGTTAGATAGGACATTTTTTTCAACATTTTCATTATTTTTTGAGTAAATGGAATTGCATCTTCACGATTGTGAGAAACGTACAAATATATATATATATATTATGTGTCATTATGAAAGAATGGACAGAATAGAGTGTGGCAGGCCTTCATGATGGGTAAACACTGCATCGGCCCATCTCTCATTTAAAATGTTGATCAGAATGTATTTTTCGGGGATGCTGCCTGCGATTGTCAGCCTCTGCGATTTTTTGGCTGCGGCCTCGTCACTCAGTTTCCAAATGGCATGGCCGTATTATGATGGGATGCGAAAAAACCACTCCAAATCCCCATTGTTCTGCCCTCTCTGTGTTTCCGAGGCAACAGTCTCTTACCATCTGGAAGGCCCTCATCCCTCAGTTCCTCTCACTTTCCTCTAATGGGTTTCTCCTCTGTCCTTTTCCCATCTCATTTTCTTTTTAGTACTGTTTCTCTTTTTATTTTCAAAGACATTTTATTCCAACTTTTTTGTACTCTAATTTGATTCCCTCTCCCGGTTCCTCTCTGTTGTGCTCACTTTTTCAAATACTTTACACTTTAAGTGCTATATTACTGTACTCGTTCACTCGTTCTCCACTCTGCTCTTTTTATATATCCTGGTCATTTTCATCTCATCCCCTGCCGGTCTTTGTCTCTTTTCTTTTTTCTCAACACTTCACAGTCGCATTCTTAAAACCCAGTCCTCTGTATTATGCACCCAGACACATTCACAGTCACACACACACACGTTCATACTCTGATTCACACATCGTTCCAAAGTTGTATACAAACACACTTCCACACACAGGGGAGTGTAATCATGTTAATTTGCTGGATTGGTCCGTTTGTAATTCGTGATCTCCAGGTGGATTTATCCTATTTGACAGAACTTTATTGACAAAGACAGATTGGAGCCCCTGAAAGGTGTTTAGTTTCATTCAAACGTGAACTGTATGAGCAAGTGTGTGTGTGTGTGTGTGTGTGTGTGTGTGTGTGTGTGTGTGTGTGTGTGTGTGTGTGTGTGTGCGTGTGTGGCATGTGTGCGTGCGCTCTCTCTCCTCTAAAGTAGTGCCTATTATTCTCAGCAGATGCTGACCTTCAGCATGCCAGCTCTCTGGAGGGCAGCACTTGTTTCTCTGCCTTTTTTCCCCTCTTTTCTTCTCCTCTGCTCTCCCCCTTCTCTTTCGTCTTCCTCCCTTCTCATTTTCTGCTCCTTTCTTCCTCTTTCGTGTTTTTCTTCTGAGCTTCCATCTGGGAGGCTCAATCTCTTGTAGACCCATTCATCATTCAGCTTTCAAATCTAAACTCTCTCTCTCTCTCCATTTCACCCGTTCATTTCCCTCCCCCTCATTGTCTTCTCCTCCTCGTCCTCTTCACCCTTATTTCCTCTGTCTAACTTGACTGTCATGAGCCATTTTGTAAGCCACATGCCTTCCCTGCATGAATCTGTTTTATTGGAAAATGTTCTGTTTCTCCTCTACACCTTGTTTGGAGACAACCTGTGTCCCTCCCTCTTTCTAGGTCTTTCTAGGTCTTGTCCTCAAACCTCTCTGTCTTCTGTTTACACCAACTTCTTATCCTCTCCACTTTCATCCGCCTTCTCTCTATCCTCTCTTTGGTTGTTTGAAAGGAATACAGATGAAGATTTTACTCTTTAGTTATCTGCTCTTTGTCTGTTTGCTCCTTGTTGGCCAGACGGCTTGACACAAATTTCCCCCCCTCTGTGAAGTGGCCTGTAATTACACCTTAGGCACGTAGGTACAAAATTATTTGACAGGTCAAGAAACAAAAGATTGCGTCTTGATTTCAGTTTTTATGTTACAATCCCCAGTGAAATTAAAAAGTCTAATCCTCATTTTTTTTTTGCGTGCTCTTCACTCTCCGTTCATCTTTTCTTTCCGATAATATTTTAAGGTAATTTTGCTCATTTTCAACACATCACCACAGAAATCTCTCCTCTGGTAATGGTGCTAAACAGACTTTTATATAAAAAGAAAATAAATACAATGAGTCTATTTGTGAGAGCGGTGTTGAACTCTTATGAAAGGTCCATTGACAGACCCTGGAAATCAGTGTTTCTAACCCATATCACTGATGTTCACGGTGATAAAACAAACATTATGTCAGCTTGACTTCCACTCCTGTTGCAGGGTCACTAATGGTCCGGTCCTCCACCAAATGCTGTTAACTTTGCCAAATGGTATTGAAGGTTTGAATGTTATGTCTATGTATTTGGTATGCCCCTAATCCTGGCTGATAATACCCTTGCTTAGCCTTTGACCCCATCCCCTAAGTGTTTGGTGGGAACTGAAGGAGTGTCATGTGACTTCAAGAGGTCAGGAGGCAAGGGAGGGTTTGCGGGTCACATGCACACGCACATGCACAAGCACCAGGACAAACCACACTGACAGCTGAACCAACAGAGCACCATCTCTGCCATAAACACACACGCTCACCCTCAGACACACACAGTATGTAACCACTTAACCATAAGTAGAAAAACAGCTTAGTGTCTTATTGGGCTTCTCCCTAATAAAACAGAAGGACCTCTCTGTGCTGCTCCAGGCGCCACTCTTAATGACTTTGCTGCTGAACTGTGAGGAGTTGGTTTTTTTTCACTGCTTACAGTTAAGACGGCTCCAGATGCTGTGTACTGTACCTGTGCGGAGGGCTCACAGCGCAGCTTAGAGTGATTTCATTTACTCACACAAAGACAACCGCCAATCACGCTGAGAGCCCTGCCTCCCCGCTCGATGCCGGAGAATCCTGCTTCACCGCCCGGCTGATGCCTCCTTTATCTCACATGTTCCACACAGCATCGTGTGGAGTCAATTAGAAATTTATATATTAAACTCCAAATAATTAAGCAGCCCAGAACCAATCTAATATGTAAATTGCAAAACCTCCAAGATGTGAAGCAGGTTTCATTTTCATTTTTAGTGCATTCTTCCCTGGAAGTAGGCGTCCCTGTTGTATCATACCATTCCTGAGCTGAAACATTTTCTCTACCCTTCATTATTTCTCACTTAGGATTTTATTGCCTTATTGTTTGGACTGTGATGCCTCCGTGATTAAAGCTTCATAATGAAGTCTCACATTAGGCAGATGAAACTAAGTTAAAGTTAGTCTAACCCCGGGGACATTATATCACTGCAGCTACGTTTTCATCGCGGCTTCCAAAATGACATTACGACAGCAGTTGTGGAACAATTTCCCGCTATTAATCCGTTTTATTACCAGACTGTCAAAATATGGGGACGCTCGCTGACAAAGAATCTGACACCGTTGGATGCAATTTAAACATATGAAGCATTCCTCTCCACACCTCAAACACAGAATCAGTTTTAAATGGATATCAACACGTGGTGCGACTCTAGAAAGACTCATAAAGGAGGTAAGTGAATTAAAGTGGCAGTAGTTTATCTCCTCTTCCTCCCTTTGCTCCTCTTTCACTCACTTTAAATATCACTCTGTGCCTCCCCCTCCTCTTTTTCTCACCCTCTCTAACCCTCCCTCTCTCATCTGCAACTTTTCCTCTGCTCTAATGTTGTGTTTGTTTGTGTTTGTGCGTCAGTGTTTTTGCTTTTATTGAGACGATCCATCTGCGACGTGGCTGTCACTGGCTCTCCGGAGATGTTTTTAATGTGTTGTGTCACCGCGTTACGTCTTGGTCTCTCTCAGACAGGCCCGGGATGATAGATTGCTGAGTGTAAGTGTGTGAGTTTCCCGATAACAGCTGTGTCCAGCCATGGTTTCAGAGAGAAGAAGTGAAAGCGTGTGTGTGTGTGTGTTTATGAGAGAGAGGGGCAGCTGCAGAGGACACATAACAACTCCTTGTTTCCTCTGAAATCCATCAGAAATCTCTTAAATACCAGGGAATTAGAGAGGCTCACATTACTCTCAATTACTGTCAGACCTGGAGAGAAGACTTTCCAATTATCCTTTCAAATACCTAACCTGTGTACTCGCAGTGCGCTATCCGTCTATATAAGTATCTGACAATATTAGAGAAGCCATCCCTGAAACAGGTTTCCCTTCAAACTGAGTCTGTCTGTGGAGTTGCTGTTCTGCTCGGACTGTTTTCATCTCTTTCGTCTTGGTTTGATTACTCTCTCAGTTATGTTAAACAAGTTGTTGCAAGTGCCAGAAATTTGTTCCCATTCATTACATCTGTTTCTAACTTTTTTTTATCTCCCTCTGCGTCTCACACACATACTGCACGCACACACACACACACACAGACCAACAGACTCCTCATTTAGTCTTAACTCATCTCCAGCTGTGTGCCAATTTGCCTCCTCCAGAGTATGTGGGGTTTGAGAGGGGGTGATTAGGAGCTAGCTCTGCATATAAGCTAAGGTTTGCAGCCTGTGTGTGTGTGTGTGTGTGTTCATGCAGAATGTAGAGTTGTCTGTATCTGGGGTCCCACTGTATGTCGACATAAGTGTTTAATTTTACAACCTATATACTTATCTGAGTGTGTGTGTGTGTGTGTGTGTGTGTGTGTGTGTGTGTGTGTGTGTGTGTGTAATGGGTTCCCATCCTCATTACCCTGTAATCCCCAGCTGCTGTGCAGTGCTCACTGGGTTCCTGGAGGGAGAATTCCAAACTTGCCAACGGATTTACAGCAGATTCCCACTGGATTTCTGCTCCATTCCCAAAATGGAATCTCTCATAAGACTGTAGGGCCACAGCTAAGGATTGTTTTCATTATTGACCAGTCTGTCAATGGTTTTTTTAATTTATCAATCAATCTGCATAATGCTCGAAAATAGAGAAAAAGTCGAACTTGTTTTGAGTTGCACATGTTGTCCAACCAAAAGTGCACAGATATTGTATTTCTAATGGTTTTAAACAGTGAAAGCTTGTGAATTCCACAGTTGAGCAACTGCAACAGGCAAATATCTGGCATTTGTATTTGATTAATCACTTCCACAATATGTCAGTAATCTGGCAATTCATTTTATTTCAACAATTTAATCAACTAATAGTCAAATGTATTCAATCAGTGAAATAGTCTCAATATTTCCCAATAATCACGAGTTCATAAGACTCATACGACCCAGTACAGGTTATCTGTTCTGCCAAATACGCAGAGCCCTACACTGTACCCTGATGTGCACCTCCCCCAAAATGTATCTACACGTCGAGGCGAAGCAGACTGCAAGAGCTCTGATTGGTCCACTTGGTAGCATCTCATTTCCGGCAGACTCACCTCCATTCTTTATTTGAGTTGCAGGAACCAACACGGACGACTTGTTTCTTTTCTTCCTTGCTGTTCTTGAAAGAAAATACTTGCTCTTCAACATCTATCAGCTCCATCCAACACGATCTGCTTTGTGACGCTCGCCATTGTTCTGAAGTAAACAGAGACGCCAGAGTATTTGTAAATAAGTGGACCAGAAACTGGAAGACGCTCAACACCAGCATAGAAACTCAAGAAAGCCACTAGCGTTTCGGCGGTGTAATTTCATAGGCCCCGTGCATAGGCCCCATACTTACCTATACGTCGTAGCTTTGACGCAGAAGCATGAATTGGGCTTTACAGGCTTGTTACAAATACACGTTAGGTGCAGTTTCATTAAAAAAAAGGAAAAAGTGAAATCTTGTAGCCTATTTTGGTGAAGTGATTGCAAATATCAATAAATCATGATGTGTTCTAACAGCTCTTATAAAAGCTAATACGTTTATACTTTAATTTATGCGTCCATTTCGCTCCTTTTTGTGTCTTCTTTGCCTCTTTACCTCTTTTCTTATGGTTTGTTTATCTGCATCTCTCCTTGAAACGTCCCCCGACACTCTTCCTCTCCTCTGCCTCTCATCTCTTCCTCTCTGCTCTGCCTTCTTCTCCTCCCCATCACCTCTCCGCCACTCTTATCTCTGCCCTAGTGAAACTGTCGTAGCGACGGGACCAAATGCTGAGTGACAGATAGACCGATATGGGCATTCAGGTATACACAGGCTCCGGGGGGGACGGCAAGTCAGCGAGGCAGATTGTCTGGCAGGCAGGCGGGAGGGCTTGCAGCCATAAAACGCCTAAAAAGGGAGAGAGAGGCAGACGGACACATGGACAGACGGGACAGCTGGCTGACTGACGTGTTGGTGAGGCTCTGTAGCAGAAGAGACGCAGACAAGACGGCTGTGGCTATCAAGACGAGGGACATTTGAGACATGTAGCTGATTCGCTCTGCCCACAATGAGCGCGGCAGAATAAGTCAAAAAGCAGGAGACAGTTGACAGATAGGTTAACGGACGAGTTGACGAGTTACAGACATGTAACGTGCTCACAAACACGCACACACACACACACACACACACTCGCTCTCGTGGCGGACACAGAGACAGGAGGGGCAGAGGCAGACATCCCAAACACGATGGGCATGTAGTTAGTTAGACACTTTCCATTGCTGACCACCCAAACTGCCACACACAGGCGTCAGCCCGGGGGACCACCAGCACACTGTGTGTCTGTGTGTGTCTGTGTGTGTGCAAGTATTTATGTACAAATCAGTGTTAGTGTCAGTCGGCCTGTCTCCATGGTTGCATGAATGTTCAAGTTATGTCCCGGCAACAGGTTAAATGTGTGACTGGTTGGAGGTTGATTGAGCTCCACCTGCTCCACCATGTATATCCATCATAAGTGTCCTGACACTCGCTGAGAGGGACGTGATTCTGCTTCAGCAGCTTAACACACATTTGACTAAATATACTCTGAAAAAAGAAAAGTGTTGTATTAAACTTAAAATACTTCATTTGGAAACATGATGCCAAATGAGAAATGTTTGTTCAAATTGAAAAAACACTGATAATATCAATTTGAAAACGCTTCATTTGTTTGTTACCAATTGAAGCATTATTTTTTTTAGTTGTTTATTTTCAGTGTAGACAGAAATATTTGCGTTACATTTTTTAACACACATTCACAGTAATCTCAGAGATGGACGTGTATAAAGAAGCATAAATAGACTTTTTAAATATTTTAAAAGAAGAGAGTGAAGATGAGGCAGATGGGTAGATAGAGACAGAGTGAGAAACGAATGTCGACCAATGAGAAGAGGCAGAAAGGCCGAGAGATAAAATATAATACCTCGTAATGTTAGCTATGTGGACGACACGTGTTTGTGTACTTGCTTTCCACTGGGCACAAGACATCAATATCTATTAACAGGACTGGACTGGATTACCACAGCTGTGTGTGTGTGTGTGTGTGTGTGTGTGTGTGTGTGTGTGTGTGTGTGTGTGTGTGTGTGTGTGTGTGCGTTGTGTGCATGTTAACTGAGCCCTAGCCTACTTAAAACTGCCACATGTCACTTACGTTCTGTTGCTATGTGATCTTTGGCTGGGATAGGCTGTTGGCTCTGTGTGTGTGTGTGTGTGTGTGTGTGTGTGTGTGTGTGTGTGTGTGTGTGTGTGTGTGTGTGTGTGTGTGTGTGTGTGTGTGTGTGTGTGACAGTCCCTCACTCACTCTTCTCCAGTCTGAAGCAAATAGTTTGTGGCAGATTTTCATGAATATTTCAGCCATTTCTTTGACAGTACTAAATGGGGTATTAAAATTTACTGATATTTGCCTTATTAAAAAACATGGTGTTTGCAGTGGCAGCAGTTGGTTGATGATTTGTTTTGTTGTGAGTGATTTCAGGCGGAGCGAGAGGTAAACACCACATCAGTTCTGTGGTGACATGCGGCGAATGGAGCTCGACTGACACACACAACGTTTTATGTATTTTTTCAAAGCAAAGTCTGAATAAAAGTTTTATTTTCCTAAGTTTAAATATGTTCAGTTCTGTTCAACTTTTCTTCCATTGTAATTCATTTAATATTTGTTCTGCTCTCTTCCTCAGACGGGGTCCGTTGGATCCGGCTGAATACCCCATGCAGCCCTGGTCAGGTCACTACCCCGGACCTCCCCAGCCCCCACAGGGTTACCCTCAGCCCATGTCCTACCCTAACCCCAACTCCCAGCCTGCTCCATCTTACTCCGGCTACCCACCTCCGGGCCAGCCGTACCCACGTCCAGGGGACCCACGGGGCGTTGACCCTGGCTACTACCCCCACCCAAGGTAAGTGAATGCAGAGATGTTAGTATGCATGTATACAACAGGATATTAGAGCTCTGATTTATGTTGTAGTCTAAAATAAAAATTTGACCAGACTCTGTTTTATTCTGCTAGCTCTCAGCAGAGAGGGCCCCTGCGGCAGGACGTGCCACCGTCCCCCACCCCTCCACTTCGCGGACTACGGTACGACACGATGATGCGTGGAACTGGGGGTGGAGGCTACAGGTAGGGGCACTTCCAAGGTAAATTCTGAGATCTTACATTTTCTATTTAACTCAGTTATTAAACTTTCAAACAACTGAAGTTCTGTGATTATTAAAGCAGTACGGTTCCAATATGGAAAATAAAGCTTGAAAGCATGTTTCTCTCTTTGATAAAAAAAGCATTTTAACAAACCTGCGAACACGTCTGATTGGTGCAGGCACCTGGTGGATCCTGGTCCGGACCAATATAGCTACACTGGGGAGGTAGGAAGACAGCAACAGCAACAGCAACAGCAAACCAACCCAAGACAGAAGAATGCCATGACTGCAGCTGTGTAGACCAATCACGTCCAGAGATGGAAAAATGAACAGAATGCTGATCGCTCTCGATTGTGCGGCTCCTCTGCTTCCACTGCTCTAATGAAACAGAGTCCAAACCCCTAATGGTGCGAATCACCATCATTATCAGACATTGTCTAGTCTGTTGAAAAGTATATGGTTCTACACAGACGAGCGAAGGTAAAGGAGGTTAATTATAGAGGAGCTGGCGTGATGCATAATGTCTTGTTTGAAGTCATTTAAATTGCTTGGAGTCTTCCCGGAGTGTAAAATTAGCGGGGCTTTTTTGCTTTTCACTATACTGTGATTAATTTGTCTCTTTCGAGAAGCAGTCAGAGGCTCAGGTAATTGGATCCATTTAAATTAAGCCACCAAAGGCATAAATACAGCTCTGCACTCTCATATTGTAGCTGTCACTTTCACTACCGCCCGCTCCAACAACAAGGCAAAAGATAAAATACCCTTAAAACGAGCAGGCAGTAACACACTAACCTCAGTTTCGTGGCCGTTCACATGCTTAAGCGACAACTTCCAGTGATAAACCCAAATTTATCATCAGGACTAAAGCAGTTCATGTTTACAAAAAAAACGTGAATGTGGGTCTTTTAGTCTTTTCCCCCTGAGGCCAAGTTGAGATGAGGACGAGAGTCGAAATGACCCCGTGTTCCCAAACAGTGTGGGCAGCCACAAATTAGTGTGAAGATGTCATTCTTTACTGTGTTGGTAATAGCTGCTGAAACAGAAGCGTTGTGCAGAAAGTCGGTTTATCCCTCCGAGCCAAATCACTAACAGAAGCTCTACAGAGCATCAAGAGACGATGGTTCCTCTGCTGAATGAAGTGCTGCTTTTGACGCCGTTTTTTTAATTGTTGAAGTGCACCATAGCACAGTAGAGCACTTGTATGAATGATTATTTCTGTGTAATTTCGTGCTTTTAATAATGATATGATTGCATTTTATTCTTATCCAACGTATTTCTCTTAGATATGAGTTTAAATACATTCACAACCTAGTCCCGAGTCTGAAACCATTCCGGCTCACAGCACTAATGAACCATCCCAGAATATTACTATTTCAGACCACATTACATTTCATTGATGAATCTCATCTGTATGTTTTTTTTATTCCAGGAATTATATGACTGAAGGTTTTTTTATGGACAATTAACTTTATTTAAAAATGAGCCCTACTTGAATGTATGAAAACAAAAGGTGTAATTTCCATCTAGTTCACGTAGTCAACCACAGACTGTAGATAAAGATGGACGACGCGTCTCCACTTCCTCCCACTCTCCAGAAATGAAGCTAAAGCATCCAGGATACGAGCGCTGCCATCTTGAGCTGATGACGTGTCAGCTGTCAATCATCACGTTTCACCCCAATTTTTATAGCTTCAAATTAAACTTTCTGGAAAATATGAGCACTTGAACAAACATTGTGTGATAAGAACTACTCTAATTTACAGAAACAGCCTTTGAGAAAATGTTATTTGACGTGTAGGCTACTCTGAGATTTTATTTTGGTCTATGACCCATTAACTATCATGTAGGAGGTGGGATTCATGCCCTATACTGCAGCCAGCCACCAGAGGGCGATCAAGATGCTTTGGCTTTACTTTCGGGGAGCCGCCATGTCGTCCATCTTTATTTACATTGTAAACTTCTGTGTATTGAATCATTTCACAATGATCTGCCGAATTTTGGGTTTTCTATCCGACATATGATTGACAAAGTTTGATCTGAATAATAATATCAACCTATAACCTTTGACGTAACAGAAGAAGCTCTGCTCAGAGCAAGATGATATGTCAATGGAGACGATACACAAACCAAAGTTTTGTAATGCTGCCTTGTCCTTCACTTGGATTAACAGTTCACAATTCATTTATTAGTGACAACAGTGCTAGAACTTACTAGACAGCAATTTAGGAGAAGCAGGCGAATGAAGCACGTGAGAAAAATGATTGTCGAAGCGTTTTATTCTGTGTAAACCAGGCTTTTGGGGCAGGTGTTAAACTGACCAGCTGTCCAGCTCACTTTCACTCAGCGTTACTCAACAGCCTCTTCCTCCCGGTGTTTTCCGTGTATGACATGTACAGCTCGCCCCAGTTGGGCTGTGAAGGATGCTCATTGCACATCTCTATGACCCGGTGGTGTAGGCGTCACCGTGCGCTGAAGTGCACGCAAGTCTCGTTGAAACACGAATTGGGCATCGGAGTGCTCATCTCACCGCTGCACCGTGGAGTATATCCATTTAGCCACTTACTGAACCATCAGTTAAGTGTAACGGAGATTTAACATTTCTGTTTGTTCCATTCCACAAAGCCCCGCAGTATTAACTTCAATGTTTTAAATGTCATTTCCAGATTTGATGAATTGCGTCTATGTTATTAAGAATGAGGATGAAATACCACTAAAGGATGAATGTTGAGAGTAATTTGACTGAAACCCACGTGAAAGAATGTGAAGTAGAGGACTGAAAACGCTGCTGTTTGCTTGTTTGTTAGAGAAACATGGATGATTGAGTAGAACGAAGGATGTAGATTGAAATAATTAGTAGGGAAAATAGGGAACGGTGGAAAGAAAGAAACAGAAGTGAGGATAGGTCGAGAGGTGACGAAGGAAAAATGAAACTAATGGTCTCAGAAAGAAAAGAGGGATGGTGGTGAAGAGGAAATAGAGAAATAGATTGAAGGCGTTGATGGAGGCAGGGGAGAGAAATGGTAAAAACAGATGCTGTGCAAGACCCCAATGACGAAGAGGAGAGGAAATGAACAGAGGAAAGAGTGAAAGATCGTAAATTTATCGGCGGTGCTAGCTCTTCAGTTGAAGGGTGGGGGGGCCTATGTGCTCGTATTGACTGAATGTAGTGACTTTGGAATTTACTTAAAAATATTTGTCTTTTTCACGCTATTGTCACTTTTGAATTCTTCCTCAGTAAGTCCAAGTGTCCAGGTATTTACTGAACGTACAATAATGAAACACATTTGAAAGAGACTGGGGGTCAACTCATCCGTCAAGTATAGAAAACTGACACCAAAATAATTCACATGCCCGTCATGATGCTGACGTAGCATAAAGAAGGTTTGTAATCCAACCTCCACATCGCTGAGTGGTAGAGTCCGGGGGTGAACCATGACCTCAAAGTTTAAATGTGTGACTCTGACGCCATTATACCAAAAAGGTTAGTGTTGTTACTTCTTTAGATATTAATAGTCTCGTATGTGTTACAGTATGTTAAAGGGATGGTTCACTGAAAAATTATCATTATCCACTCACCACTATACCGATGGAGGGGAGGTGAAGTGTTTGAGTCCACAAAAACACTTCTGGAGTTTCAGGCTTAAACTTTGTTGCAGGAGAATCCAATACAATTGAAGTAACTGGTAAATCCTCCTTCAGACGTGATGAAACAGGGTTAGGGTTAGACGTGGTGCTCGGGTGGAGCAGTGGAGGTTATTCCAAAACACGAGCTCGACCAATCGTGAGTCAGTCTCAGCTGAACATGCTCCAGTGTGAGTAGAACTACCTGAAATGACAGAAACCATCTTTGAGAATAATGTATTTGACTTTTCAGTTTTGGTCCATGTCACAGTCAGTCATGTCGTTCATCTTGATTCACATTCTACGGTTTGAAACAGAATGAAGAGAAAGCTTTTGTAACTGCGTCTGAATGCTGGGTGAACAGTCCACTGTGAACATTGCATGAAGGTGTTTTACTGTTACTCCTCTAATATTACTACACATTTCACATATATGTCATATATAACATATTCTTTTTTAATGACAGTTGGTGTTGTTGGTTGCGTTTACCGGAGCCACGTGATGTTTGGTTGCTGTAACCATGCTACTGTAAGAAAGATCCAATCTCTCCTCTTCACAGATTCATGTTAGGTTTTTCCTGTTTGAAAATTACCTGGAAATGTAAATCTTAATATTTCAAAATTGGGTAAAACAAACAAGACATTGTGGTGTAGCATGGTTAAAGGTACTGAGCATCTGGAGTGTGTCGCTCTCTGGTTTTTGTCAGTACGGGATGAGTTGCACAAGATGAAGGTACGAACCAGAACCCTCTTTTTACAGAGTGCTGGTACTCCTGGTTCTCCTTGTACAGAGACCAGGGACTGAAGGAACCGACTAAATAACCTCTCTGTCCTACAAGTATAACATTTTTATTACACTGATTGTATCCCAAAAAAATGCTTTTTATAATGTTGTAACAATAGCAATGATTTCTATTCCTGTTTTCCTGCATTTTATATTTATGTATATAACATCCTCTTTTGCATTAAAATATTCATTTTAAAACACGGTTTCCCAAAGATGTCGTACTTTAAGTGTTAAAACATGTCCTTCACTTCTTTACGCTGCAACGCGTCCCCAGCACATCTGCTAAGGTTAATTAAATACGAGTCAGGAGAAATTATTTCCCTCATGTCCCCCGTACCCTGCAAGGTGAATCATTAACATTGCCAACTCAATTTAGTCCATCATTTAAGCAGCTGATAAATGGTACCTTTTGTGATAAGAGATAGATGTTGGCCCCAAATTAATGCAAGACTAATTATCAATTAGAAACAGGAGATAAGGTACTCTGATTGCTGCGCAAACTTTTTTGAGTTTTTCTGGCACAGTGCCATCACACTGCCGGGTCATATCCCTCCGATTAATAAGCGTTTAGTCACAGTCTGTGGCTGAAAGGTGCTTTTTTTTAATTTAGCAGACACGGTGGGTGCCGGACTTGGGCTGCAATCAGAGAAGTTGGAAGTAATGAGACGCTGAGGCCAAGGGAATGTTTTATCAGTCAAGGCTTAATTAGCATATCCCCGACCTGCAGCCAATGGGGAGCGGGAGAGGGAAGTAATTAAATTCTCCTGAGTCACTGCCAAGGTTCATTTTGTGCACAGTGTTCAGTATGGATTGACTGTGTGTGTGTGTGTGTGTGTGTGTGTGTGTGTGTGTGTGTGTCATCAACATTCAATGCACTGATTGTAACATTTATTTAAGTCCTGCTGTTTGTGCGACTGCATGTCAGACATTAGTTACAGAGATTAATTGCAGTGTACTTCAGGACCCTTCACACAGTCGGAATCAAACATGTTGCAGAAATGGAGCAAATGAAAGTAGTGAGGAAGAACTGGTCTGTTTACCTGACTGATAAACTTTTGACATTTCGTTTTTTTTTCTCCTGTAGATGTTAGCTCACTAACTCACTGTGAAATGAAAGCTTTGGGTTTCGCCATCACTCTGAAAGACCCGTGAGGATAAAAGGTGGCTGCTCCTGTTGATCTCATCGAGAATCCTCTTCACACTTTGCAGATCTCAGCAGCGTTGAGCTTAATGTACAGTATCAGTTGGCTTCACCCTCTTGCAGGGGGATGGGTAGCATCTGGTCCCTGGGCTGTACCTGACCCACCAGACTTTGATATGATCAGAAATACTGTAGTTGTTACATGTCATCAGGGATAAGCATCACAGCAATCCTCAAGAAAAGAGATGTAATAGCAGAATGTTGCACTTTCCAAGAGAAACGTCCTTCACTTGAGTTTTCCTCTATGTCCTGCAGGAAAACAACAGACATAACAGATTCAAGGGGAATCAGCCATTATTTATGTGGGAAATGTTCCATTTTGAGGGAGGACTCACAGTTCTTGAAAGCCATGTATTGGGATTTGTTTGACCAAGTTGTTTTGGCTAACATCTGTATGTAGCATCACTACCATCTGACATCAGATGCTTCACCAACGAGAAGCTGTGACAGCCATTGCTAATTGAAATGGCCCGAAAGAAAAGTTTCCTAAAATGTCATCTTTTAAAAAAAGAGAAAGTGCAAGTAAACAAGTGACAGATGAAGGAAGTCGAGCATCCAGCAGTCTAAAACTGTTAACATGATTATGTCGTTCCATTGCAGTGGTTCATTAGCTGCTCCCGGCTTAATGAAACGGCTACAATTAGCTGACCCATGGGCTTTTCCCCCAAACTAAAGAATTGCTGCAGACGACCGCATTCCCGTGGCCTGCGTTCATTCCAGACCATCTTGGCTGAACGCTCCTGTGATGAGTGTGAGCATCAGCACTGGATGGAGGTCTGGCACAAGACCAAGAAGAAGGCTCTCACCAAATGGTGAAAGTTGTATTTGAGCCTGGGGATAAAACTTTATCAGCCAAAAGGGAAATAGCCTGAGAAGGAAGAAGAGCATATTTTTCAGAATTCTTTAATCAAGTTCTCTCTCAAGTGTCCCCTAACTTTCAGAATTTGCCATTTTCATTATGGGAAGAACTTCATGAGAACGTGAATCAGGGTTTCTGTGAAACTTCTCATGGTCACAATCACTTAACACTTTGACATGTAATCTGTTCAGACTATGAGTAACTCTACACACACTCCCTGATTTACTGGCTGAAATAGTTGACTGATGCTGTGTTAAACTGGCTGGTGGGTTCACTGACTGACTGTATGAGCCAGTCACTGACTGACTGGCTGTGTAATTGCTTTGACCTCCCCCCCACAGCAGGTTTGGCATGCTGTAATTATTAGCAGTTATTATTAGTAGTTTTAATAAGCATGGGAAGCCATTGTAATTAGAATTTCCTATATGAGCGGCTGCCAGTGTGTGGACGTGTGAGTGATTGTTTGTGTGTGTCTACTTGGCAAAGTATTGTTCAGTCGGAGCTATTATTGGCAGCCGGCTTTCTGTTCCCATGACTTCTGATTGTTTTTCATGTACACACTGTGTTTGAAGGCCGTCCTTGGAACTGCCAGGCCTCCCGAAAATCCTCATTAATTATTGTCAATTTATGATCTTGTTTGCTCTCTTTTTTTTTATCTTTGGTTTTTTTTTTTTATTATTATTTTTTTTAGAGACAGTCACACACACATCTCACTCATCTTAATATAAATGTACCACAGTGTTGGTGTTTGCTGCCGCTGCCTCATTAAATCATCACCGACTGAAAGTGACGGTGCGGCTCAGCGCTGCATGAATCATCGTTGATATGCAGAAGTGATAGACAAGGCCAAATGTCAGTTTTCCATTAAGTCATCACATTGGAGCGTCCCACTCAGCACTTTGTGGACACTTCAGGTGAATATTAAAAATACTATACATGCACTGGGGGAGGTTGTTTGCAGACCAGATCCAGAGCTCTGCTGTTCCATCTGGACCTGGACCTGTATCAGATAAACTGTTGAGCCTTCACATCACTGGTTTAGCAGGAAACTCTCAGACCAGTTGCTTGTGTTGTAAATAATCTCACGTGATGAGATGAGAGAACCAAGAATAGACAATGAGAAGTCAGAGAAATGAAAGAAAAGTAACTTTACATTGTGCACTTTAAAATTGGGAAAAGTAGAGAGAGAAAAATGTTTTTTAAATCAGGACTAGACGGACTTTAAAATCCTTTAGCTCACTTCTCAAGAAAAGTGATGGTGGGATAAGAGAGGGAAAGAAAGAAAGAGAAAAGCAGTTAAAGCGGTCTAGTCGTTAAGATTGGTTGAAATTGTTAGAATTCAGTTGAGACTGTTAAACTCGATCCACACGCTTTATTGATCTTTTCTCTTAAAGTCAAGCACTTTATTTTAAAAGCATTTTTTTTCAAATCCCTCCAGTACATTGTGAAAACTGACGATAAATATTGTTGAAATATTATTGCATTACTCTTAATTTGAGTGCCACTTGTTGACAACATACAGTCGTTGATACATTTAGTATTTAGATGGACACTTTGATGCTCTGAACCTTTGCTGGAGGAAATGATCTCTATCTGGACCTCTCTTCATTTTAATTGAATTCCCCTGTTTTAAAGGTTTTTCTGATCTTGCCAGAAAAGCTAATTCGAGTCTCTATCGTGGCCTGAATAGGAAAAGATGTTCCTGTTGTGCAAACAAAAAAAACAATGAAATGAAATATGTAGCCTACATTACAAGTGTTTTCCACTTTCTAGTTGTTTGGACATCTCACAGTTCTCCCGGGGTCACGACACCCAGGAACCACTGTTCTCATGCAAATGAACCCTTTGAAATGTAGATGCAGCTTCACCCCAACAGTGGGAACATCTGACCAATGCTGGGACCACAGGCTACAAGTAGAGAGCAGAAGTGGAAGTGTTCATTACAGCGAATTCTGCTTGTGTGTGTGTGAGACTTTCAGTTGTAAGATTCACATCCTGACAGGGTCATGGACAGTGAGTGTGTCCTATGAAGTGTTTGTGTGTAAAACTTACATTTCCTCTGTCCCATGTGCACAGTGATGACTTCCATGAGTCCACTGGCAGCTGTTTCCTTCCCTTCTTCCCATCACACACACACACACACACAGACACACACACACACAGTGGTAACCTTGAGGCATCTTGCTGGATCCTCCAGGCCTGTCCACATCACTTTAGCCATTTTCAGACATGACCTGCAGATAAAGATCCAGAGAATTGGATCCGGACTTTACCTGCATTTTGCCTTTCACACATACCAGAGCACCTGGTGAATCCAGCGCCGGACCCCCTGCTGTGTTCTCATATAGACTTCTCCTGGATGTCTACTGACATTATACAAGAGGCCAGGAGGAGAGAATACGGAGGAAGTGCGGAGTTCAGTGCATCTCTGAAAGCAGCTCGAGTGAGGAAACAGCAAAGTTACCAACTATCAAATAAAATGTAATCTTTTTAATAATGAATTAATATAATTCTTGAAAAAAATGATTCTCTTGTCTCTTTAATTTATATTTTTCCATCGCCCTGTTTTCACTCAAGCATCTTTGTACGTTTTTTAAGTTACGTAATGAAGATTAAACAGAAAATGTGTGATTATCTTTTCCTTTTGCTTCTGTAATCATTTCAAGAAATGTAGAAGGGGGGGGGGCCCTAAGTTTACATGAAGGCTAATAACTCAAATAAGTTTCCAGTGCAGTGTGAGTCGATGGTCAGGACACAATCAGGAAATGTCTATTAGAGAGAGAAAGTGAGAGGCTGTCACTCAGCAGCTGTCACAGCACTGGCTTTGTTTCATCACTTCACTCTCTTCTTTGTGAGTAATATTTAGTTTTCTATTAATATCCACAACCCAATAAGCTGGAAAGAAAAGTAATTAATAGAGAAACAACCGACCTCGCTAATTACACAAGTGACCTGTCAAGTCAATTTATTTATAGAGCAAATAAAAAAAAAGAAAGAAGAAGAATGTCTTATTACAGAGAGACGATTATTACAGTCACATTAAAACACAAGAATTAAGGAAGTGATAATGAAACACAACAGAAATGTGGAGGAGTAAAAAGAACCTGAAGCCTCGATGTTTAGATTTTACATGTTTCTGTTTTTGACTTAAAGGGATAGTTCACAGAGTTCATAGTTTGCCTTAATAAGAGGCCATGGTTACAATTATAAAGGTTGTGAACTGGACATTGGTTTGACACTGGAAACCAACAACCAGTCTCCTGTGTGAGTGTCCTGTTTGGTCAAACTATCCCTCCACCCCAGCCTCCTCCTAGTGTAAGTCAATTCAGGGACCGCGTACTTTGGAGGACGCAGTCTGTGTGTTTGGCCTTCGCAGTCTGTGGCCTGAGAAGGTTGCCTCCTTCGTGGGCCTCAGACCGTGAAGGCCAAACACAGACTGAGATGGTCTGGTCTATGGAGGAGTTCCTCTTTGCACCACCAGCTCTGATTTCTAATTTCCAACAGGACAGTCTCCATTTGTTTGTTTGAATCTCCAAACAAGGTTTTCGGAACATGTGGCCCTAAACTTACCTTCTACGGTGACGCTTACTACGAAACAGGAAACAGACGCAAAGAAGGTGAGACGCAAAGTAAAACTTTTCAGATCCTGCTGGAAAATATCAAACCCGAGAGTTTTAATCCATTGACATGTTAACAGACTCTTACTTTGAAACCATGTGGACGAATAAGAAGAAAAACATGAAGTGGTAAAAACATGTTTATATACTTTTTTAAAGTTTACAGCTCCACTGTTCCTCTATCTCACACACTTCACAAACACACACTCTTCCATACAGCCATGGGGCGCTATATATACACACACACACACACACACACTCAGTTCGAGTCAGTCACAGGGATGGGACCAGCATGACATGAGCAATTATAATCTTCCAAAAATACATCTCCCTCTTTACACAGTCCCTGTCCAGCCTAATAGACTCTGTGGTTGAGGATTTGTGTTCAAATCGCTGGAGGGAAGGAAGCAGGAGGAGGGACAGTGAAAGAGAGAGTGTAAACTTACATGCACAAAATATACTGTACGCCTGTTTAGCTTCTAATCCTGAGCTGGTGATTTGCAGCGAACACGAAATAGTCACAGAGTCTCGGTTCCTCAGCTGTTTATCTCTCCCTCTTTCTGTGTCAAGTGGAAATTGTTGAGTTAATTTCTGTGCAGGGAGGTTAGAAAAACAACGACACCAGCAGCCATGTTGTCACGGTGCGTTTTCACCACAAGACAAAAATACTGGAGAGTAGAAAAAATAACCGAAGCGGAGAAATGTGCGTGAAACTGGCAAAAAAATATTATTTCCAAACGTTTCACCACAAAACACCCAAGAGAGGCAGAGGGGAGACTTCGGGGGGGAAAGAAGGGATGAGGGCTGAAAGAGGACGATAGAGAGAGGGATATTTATCCCAGCGGAGGGGCACTCAAGGACAGAGAGCATGACAGGAGAATGAAAGATGAAGATAAGTGGCGAGAAAGGGATATTGCACATTTGTTTATGTTCCTGTGTCGTGTGCAGTTCCACCGACGATCTATCATCTCCTCCGCTCTTATTACTTTGATTTAAAAATTCATGCAACAAGAAGTAATTAATCACAACAGATTTCATTTGATGCCGATTCTGAAATTAGGAGCTATGAGTGGCTCTTAATCTCAATCCAGAAAGGATTTTACTTTCGTTGCACAGTTTTTTCATTTATGAACAAACAACATTAGCTGTACTGAGAATATGTTGTTGTTATTTTATCCTTTTTTAGCTTCTAGTGTGTATTCTATTCTATAGTCAATCAAATCAATATAAGTTATAAATAATTAAGCGTAAACTTTCAAGAGGAGTTTATAGTTAGAACTCGGTGCTGTAATCAGACAGAGAAATGAATGTTGCTCAACAAAGGTGCCCAGTGGGACACCAACCAGGGACATTGTGGTTCATGGTTGGTGCGTTGGCGCAGAAGCAGGCAAAGACGTGTGGAATTGACACTCGAATCGTTTTTTGGTTGGAGAAGTTTGAAATATATCCATCCATCCACCTATTGTCCTTCGCTTATTCAGGCTTGGGTCATGGAAGTTGGCCAAGCAGGGTATCCTGTACGTCCCTCTCCCCAGCCATGCTTCCCTGCTCTTCCCTGCTCTTCCCTGCTCTTCCTGGGAGATGTCTAGGTGATCCAAGACCAGGTGTGATATGAAGCCCCTCCAGCAGGTTGTAGATCCCCTGACATCTCCTCCAGGTTGAGGATGCCCGGTAAACCTCCAGCGCTTAAACTCCGATCTCCTTCAGGACTTCAGAACTCCGAGCCCTATCCTTGAGGCTGAGCTCAGCCTCCTGGTGGAGAAAAACTATTTTGACCACTTATATGTTTGATCTCATTCTTTCAGTCACTACCCAGAAGATCAGGGTCAGAACACACTGCACATCGACCTGTCATTTAAAAGCTACGTCTCAGTTCCTTCTTCACCACAACTGTCCAGTATCTGCATTACTACTGCAGCACTGGACAGTTGTGGTGAGAGTTTGAAATATAGTTCTGCCAGCCCTTTCTTTAAATAAGCTTTAATATCAATGCAGATGCACATAGAGGACATTTGCACACAATATTTCAATCTCCATCCTTTGCCCCCTATATAGCCACAATATTATTATTCCATTGATGGTGGTTTTACAGAACTCATGGTGGATGTGTAAAGGAAAAGACACAACTCTCACTTCCTGCCCTGGAACCAAACCCGGTTCAGCACAGAGTTTGTTAAACCTGCATTCTTGAACAGGCCCTCATACCATCACCCCCCCCCCCGCTTCCCGTACTCCAGATGGCCAGTCCGGCTGTACTTACAACACTCACTTGATACCAGTTTGTTGCCAGTGCCATAAGTTGATCTCTTCAGGACTGAGCGCCATGTGCTGGCATGGAGGACCGGTGCACTGAGTCTTTCCTAAAGTCTGTTTTATCCTCTGGAAGGCAGCGACGGAGCAGGAGAGGCAAAGAGGAGGAGGAGAGAGGATGGAGACGATGAGAGAGAGAGAGAAAGAGAGAGAGGGGTTTAGCAGGTCAGGACCGTCCAAATGTCCCCCGCTGTCCTCTCTCCATCTGTGTCACTCTTCTCTCTTCTCAACTCTTCTGTCTCTCAGCCTCAGTTCAGTTCGCTCCAAACAGAACAGAAGAGTTTCTGCAAAACGCATTTGAAGAGTAGATCCAAGCAAACAAGTAGCAGTTGAGGCAGTTTTGGAGGCACTCGGCTAATCCGCTGTGTATCCAGCTTTACTGAGGGTCACATGATCAGTGTATCTGGATTGTTGTCCGGGGGAGTGTTTGCAGAGCGAGCGAGGGATGAGAGGAAGAGTTAAACATGGATAAAGGAGTTAAAAAGGATGAGGATTGCAACAGGATGAGGATTAGCAGTCGTCTTCTCCACGGACGATTTGGTTTGTTCCCGGACTTTGTGTTTGTTGGTTTGTTTGTTTGTTTGTTGGCCTTTAGGAGACTGGATGTTTTTTCCGGAAAGCCGTAAAATGATTCATCCGTGGAAGTACAAGTCACGGCAAGAATGTTTCGTACGGTTTTGTTTTAAAATTTCCACGATGAGTAACTAACAGTGGTCACAATAACCAGACGTGGGCTTATTCTTACCTCTGCTGCCTTCCTTAGCTCTGCTGTCAGACCTTTGTGCTGACTCACGCACACACACTCACACAGACACACACACACACCGCTGTACTCTTGGCAGCCTCAATTTCCTCCTTTTGTGTTTTTTTTTTGTATTACAGCGTTTTCTCAGAAACATGGAAACACCTTGATGACTCTTAGGACCTCATGAAACCTCTTTATTTGATGTAGTTTGTTTTACTAAAGCTGTTATTTTTCCATTTGTAATGACCACGGAGAAAATCTGAGGAATGTTCATCTAATGCTTAACAGCTAAACACCAAACACAAAGCAAATTGTCACATCACGTTACACATGAACAAGTACCAGTGGCCGGACTGATGGATCGGTACCAGGACCTGAGTCTCGTGGGTTTAATTCTCGACTCTGATTGGCTTTCACAACGTTGCATCTTGAGAATTTTTCGCTTAAAAAATATTTAAACTGAAGCGAATCTCGCAAAGTTTGCTTCTATCGCATCACGTCATTTGCGCTGTTTACAAAATTCTCATTCCTGTCTTTGCATTGAAATTTACTTCACGTTTAATGTGAACGCACCAACAGACCATTCCACTTCCGTCTTCAGTCTGACGTGTGTGCCTGTCGTTGTCTGTTGTTTGTCTGTATTGAGACTCAAAGTAGGACAAGGTGAATCTCGTGTGATGTCAGTACTCCCATTACAGAGCGGCTCATAGATGTTCAATTAAGAAGGAAATTAGAGCATGCAGGCTCCTTGTGTTCCTTTGTGAAACTCTGTGAAGGACATGTTCTGTAAACAGGACTTGAAATATCTTCACCTGAAAACCAGAGCTTTCAGTTTTTTGAGCCTTTCTTCCAGTTGATATCATTTTTAAAGTAGACTGGCGCCCGGTAGAGCACATACCTCCACCAAGGCCCAACAGTTCCCCCTCAAATCAACCGGGCTGCACCAAATTTCACACAACAAATGTAAATATCAGCCACATACATTTTTTTCCATCAAGATCAATAAATTATTTCTCTGAGAAATTGAGGAAAATGTTATAAAACGTCCTATCTCACAATTTTACATTGAACGTGAAAAAACTATTCTTGAACAGCACCATGATCCACATCTGCTCCTACATACCTCCACATCCTTCTACCAAGTTTAGAGGAAATACTTTTTCTGTGTAATCTTGCTTAAAAACTAAGAACATTAACTATTTAGTGGAGGTGATAAAAAGTATAAAAGAGGAAAGTTTCCCAATGTTCACACTAAAACTTCCATATCAATAGTTTTCATTTAAAGTTGTCAGTAGATGAATTTTGAATCCATCTTTTTTTCATGAGTAGAAACAATGAAATATTTTTACACTTTGTCGAGCTGGAGAAAGTTGGTGTGTACATTTAACTTGTGATTTAAACCATCACTGAAGCTTCTGCTCCACTGAGGAGACGACACCCATCCGGTCTGTGGGGAGTTGAAGAAACTGTTCATCAGTTCTTTGATTTGAGGTTTGACAGCTGATCTCCTGACTGAATCTTGTTGTTGTTGCAGCCTCCTCCTCTGCCTGCTTCGCTTCACAAACCAACTCCTAATATTTGATGGAAACATGTGATAATTTGTATTTTCTTGTGCAGAATTTCTTGAAATTCTCTTAAAGGTTGTGTCCGACTTGGATGGAAACCCGCAAAATGCTCATCGAGTTCATACTGATGGCGTGAAATCCCAATTTTGTTCTCCTGTAACCCACGAGACAGACGGGATGACTGTGGTGAAATACTCCCAGGAATTGAGAGAAGTAGCAAACTGGATTAGTTTGCTGTTGAAGATCAAGAGAGACTGATGCACGTGCTGGAACATTGAAGTACGACAGAGACAGAAAGAAACAAGAAGAACAACTCGATTGTAGGCTGATGATCAGAGTGTTGTTTGAGGTTAGGATCTCTTCTTTCTTCCTCGTGGATCAACTCTAAGCTCTGAGTGTGTGCTTTGGTATGAAAAGATGATGTGATGGGGGGGGGGTTGGGTAAATTTTGGTAAGACCGGTGACAAAGCCTCTTGGTTTGTGCCAAACCACGTATTTTGGTGTGTGCTACGATGAAAGGCCAGTGACGGTGCCCGCAACTCATGGAAACTGATATGAAACTAATCCACGGAGCCTAAAAACATTTGGAACTCAAGAAAGCATTTTGAGTAATAACCAACAGGATTCAGACAACACACACACACACACACACACACACACACACACACACACACACACACACACACACACACACACACACACACACACACACACACACACACACACACAATGGAAAACATTTCAGTCATGAGAGAATAGGGCTACATTTGAAACAAGCTTTTAAGAGCTCGGACAATACTGAGAAACATTGTTTTGGTCGACAGGGAATTGTTCTTTTTGTGGCGTCCTTCTGTGAGCGTACTGTGCAATGCATGAAGGCCAATGAGCAACATGTGACAATATTCCCTGTGTCACTTCAGTTCTGTACGCTCTGTAGCAGTTATGATTCGTTCATTATTAATTTGAATGAATGTTGTAAATGGATAAAGGTCAAACTGACAGATACTCAATGAGTAGTTCATTTTAATTGTCTTGTCAAGTATTATATTCGGACTATAACGTGTGAAAACTTCCTATATGTCTCATACATGAACTCTGGATGTGTATGTCCACATTTGTACACGTGTCTTGGTTTTGTCTTGTCTTCATATTTTGCTGCCTCGAGCAAAAATTGTTTATGGATCGTGCAAACAGAAAAATTACAGTGTGTGTTAGATGTCTGAAATCTGGGATTTTGGAGTTAGTGGAAGTTAGATGTCGTTGACACACAACGAAATTAAATATTAACTATCCAATAACTTTTACCATCTGTCTCTATAACATGACTTTGTACAGAAGAATTCCGTGTTCACTCTGACATTTTGCTGATGTACATTTAATGGATGATTTCAACAGGGGGCTCTGCTCTGTGTTAAACCATAAAACAAACCAGAATCAGTTTCTATCCACACACCTCCACACAGGCCAGTTAGACACGAACACACATAAACAGAACATGGGCGTGTATATATTCATACGCAGGTAGAAAATACACATGTGAGGAGACAGACACTCACACACACACCCAGAGATCCGTCTGCGTTCTCTCACATCTAAACACCAAAGCGTGAGAAGTGGTTTTCACCTGGCGTGGATACAGTTTCATCCTCTCAGCCATGGGAGTTTATTAGCTGCTTAAAACATTAGAGCGGAGGGAGTTTCCCTGTTCTCAGAAGTGCTGCATTCCTCACAGCACACACACACACACACACACACACACACACACACACACACACACACACACACACACACACTCAGGGGAAACCAGACCTTCACTCTCCAACTCTCTATATCTCCATCAAGCCATCTCTCTCTTTCCCTCTATTACACCAGCGTACGCACTCACCGCCTCTTCCTCTCTTCTCTCCCCCTTTTCCGCCTCTCTCACTCATCCCCTCTCTCGCACTTTGCAGACACCCACACACTCCTGTAGGTGTAACGTTACGACGACGCGGCCTGTTAACATTCCCGGGGCCGGCCACTTGAAGCTTTCCAGATTGTTCTGTTTAGACAAACGCCGCCACAGACGAGCGGCAGGGACGCAGGAGCTGAGGGATGGAGGGCCGAGGCAGGACGGCAGGAATATGAATAAACACATGTGCGAGTGTGCACGAGCTGACATGTAAAAGAAAGACACGTACATCCTTTGAAGCAAATTGAGTAACACACATAAGTCTTTGTGTTTTCATGAAAACGCACGCACACACACACACTGACCCCCGGTTTACGTGCATCCTGCAGAAGGACCCTGAGATTTCCGTATCTCATTATGCTGTTGAAATGTCAGCCTCGTTAAAGTGGCCAATTTGACTTAATTGAGAAGCAGAGTGTAAATAAAGGCTTTAGTCCAGCTCGTTTTCACTTCTTTCTCCAGCACTCCGCTCTCATTCCAAACCAATTCATCAAATAACCCGTCGCTCTCTAAGGCTTTCTTCACTTCTCTCCCCCTCTCTTTCTCTCCATCTTTGGCCTTCACTCTTTATTTCCATTTTCACCTTTTCCTCTTCACTCTCAATCTGCTACGTCTTCTCTATTCCTGAGGACAAAAGTCAGAATATTAAAGCACCAGTCAAAATGCATTCTGCCCTGAATATTTCACTGGTAAATGGTTCTAATGTGGAAATGTCTCAGCGCCCTTAATTTTCATTTTAATAACCGTCTTCTCAAACTTTACATTTTGACTTTGACGCCGACGCGAATCATCCATAAAATGTCAAAAGGGCAAAGTTGCACGAGACCTGAAATAGCTATGAAAGCAACCCACTCACAACCTCTTAGCAGAGGAGAATCAGGCGAAGCGTTTAGCTGCTTCTCAGAGCTGTCTTTGTTTGGTTAAATGACCTGATTTATACCATTCAACAATAGTTTACTATGCAGGAGACATTATATATATATATATTGTGTTTCTTCTAAAACTGAAGTAATGACCTGCTGTGTGTGAGCAGAATAGTCAACTCATGTGGTTTGGGTTGGGGTTAGTGGTGAAGGCTGAGAACATATGATTGAAAAACGAATGCAGTGAGAAGCTCTCGTTGTTACTGATAGAAAAAGACTCGTTTATTCACCTCTTTACTTGTCGTGCTGCAGAAAAACAGGAGGTAATAAAATCCTTTGAATCAAAGTCATTTTTCATACTTTAAGAACAACAATGTCGCAGCAAAATCATAGATTTTCATCGGGCCTTTACTTAATTGTTAAAATGGATTATTATTAGAAGGAAATGTTACGTTAATTCCCTACTTAACCTAATCTTGTTCAATTTCAGCTCATTTCAACTGATCGCTGATCCATTAAAATCCCATTTCATTAACTCCCAATCCAGTTTCAGTCTTGAGTAATTCTTTCTGATTAAAGAGATGGTGACGGTTCAAGTCCCAACCATGAACCACAGCATCCTAGTTCAAGTCCTGTCGTCCATCCATCCATTATCCATACAGCTAATTCTTTTGAGGGTCGTGGGGTGAGGGGGGGCTGGAGCCAATCCCAGCTGACATTAGGCAACAACCGAAACCTCGGACTGGTCACCAGCGTATCGCAGGGCCAGTAGAGATAAACAACTATTCACTCTCACCTTCACACTACGGCCAATTTACAGTCTCCAGTTAACAGAACTCCAATCTGCATGTCTTTGGACTGTGGAAGGAAATCAGAATACTCTACTCCACACTGAAAGACGCTGGCCAAATGGGGATTTGAACCATAAACCTTCTTGCTGCGAACATTCTTCTTTCTTTTTACTTCATGTGATCTGTCATCTCTACTGTCAGCCATCTGACTAAAGCCCCTTTTATCCCAAAATGATAACAAAAAAGTATATCGATTTTTTACTGTGAAATTGGTGAAAATGTCAAAAAAATAAAATAAAAAAAAATAAAGATCTGAAGCTGCATCAAAATTGAATTGGTTCTTTCTCGACCCGTTAAACATCCTTCCACCAAGTTCTGTGTTACCTTTCTAGTGGTTTTTGTTTAATCCTGAGGAATATCCAACAAACAAACAAACGCAGATAAAAACATAACCTCCTTGGTAGAGCTGCCTTCACCTTGTTTGGGTCCAGCTCCCCTCCTTCTCTTTCTAACTCCATCTACGTTTCCTCCCTCTTCCTCCCTCTCATCCTTCCCTTTCATCCACCCTCGTACCTCAGCCTCCTCCACCTACTAGAGTTACTCCCTCTGACCCACACTGAACCTCCTCTGTCCGACACAAACACTCGCAGTGAAGCAAAGAGGCAGCAGTGAATGCTCCATTACTCGCTCATGCTACACACACACACAGACCAACCCGTTGACCCACACAACCTCACAGACTGACAGGGAAGCACACACACAAACCGCGGAGCCGCACACACTCTTAGATGCAGGCGCACATGTCACACTCCAAATCCTCTCATTTCCTCTTTCCTGTAGCTGGTCAGTCAGGCGTGTGTGACACTCGGAGAGTATCAATAGCAGGGGCAGGTTTTGCTGGCCCTCTGAGACACACACACACACACACACACACACACACACACACACACACACACACACACACTCACTCAGTCACACACACACGATTAAGGCCACAAAGCACATATACATTAGTGAGCTTGAAAAAATATGCACATAAGCCCACACACTTTACACCCTTGAGGTCACTAGAGATGTGGTTCAAGTCCTGCCCAGTAACCCTTAACTTACACCAGTACCTGGAAAAAACTGTGTGTGTGTGTCTGTGTGTGTGTCTGTGTGTCTACTTGGGTGGTTAAGAGCATATATCAGAGCCAGGTGATAATGAGGTCCTAGTTGACTGCACTACCTTGTCTCTCTATGTGTGTGTGTGCTCGCATGGGTGTGTGTGTGTCTGTGTGTGTGTGTGTGTGTGTGTCCAGACAGGTCATGGACTGCTGCTCTCCACTGAACCCTGTGCTGCTCCTCAGGCAGTCCTCACCTGTGGAGGCTCTGTCTCCCTCTGTTGTTTTGCCCTCGCTCAGCTCAGTGTGTCCGTGTCTGAACATGTGTTTGTACTCTTTAGCAGTACTTGTATTTATAACCTGTTGTGTATTATTATGATACTGTGAGATACTTTGAAAGCAGAGTACAAAGTTGTAATATGGGTGATGTGAAAGTCGGTGTGATAGAAACATCCGACACAGTATAATCTGCAGACAGCAGGACAAACAACAGTTACATCACTAAACCAATAATCATGTGTATACTAAAGTGACTAATGTGTCTCCAAACTGTCGCACTACAATGACCTACTTCCTGCTCGCTGCCTCCTGTCATGAACACACACATGTAAAACAAACAACACACAGTAAGACACAGAATGCATATGTACATCTTGAAACTGGATTGTTTTTTGTCTATAAAAGAAATGAGGGTATGTTGTTGATTTATTTATTATGCCTTGAAAGTTGTGTTTATGTTCATACCAAACTCTTCACTGACAACGTATCTGCTGTCCAGTATTCTTGCATTGTGACCACAGGATTATGAACTTTTAACTTTTAAGTTTAAAGTCTCGCAGCACTTGATTAAGGTCAGGAAAAGATTGTGATCACAGTGACCTCAGACACAACCTGCTGATTTACATTTAATTTTAATAAAGCCATGATCTTTCCCCCTTCTTAACCAAAGAGCTTTTGTTGCCGGCACCATGCGACCGACTGTCATGTGGATGTGACCTCTGCCCTCTGGAGTAACAGTCCTTGCTCCAACTCGTCCATTAATCCACGTTAATGCATTTCCAACAAAGCATATTCGCCGTAGCAGTTTAGGAGCAAACGTTTCCAAAGACTGATTTGTGTATTTACACCTACGTTGTGGCTCATGTGAGTTTGTGGATGAGTACATTTAAAAAACACGTGCACAGTATCGATTGCTTTATCAACATATTGACCAGAATAACCTTGTTGTCTTTGCCACACATGCACACACAGTGTAGATGCATGTTGCTTTCAAACACAAACACCTACACTTGGCTGCAGGCGAACACACACGAGCACGGACGTAGAGTAGGAACATCTTTATTTTCACACTCACAAATACTCATACATATATATATAGAAATCTTTAATGCATAATTTAAATGACTTTCCATCTTTACAATATTCAGATAAGAAGCTTGTTGTTAAAGACACACTGGATATGAAACTAAACACATCCACAGACATATCTCTTCTAAAAACGTATCTATAGAGGCAGCTCCAGACACAGTCACATGGGCCATTTGAGAGGGAACTGTCTAACAACCTTATTTTTACCATCTCTGTATTAGGACTTTTTTTTCTTGCAGTGTCTTTATGTCTTTACATAAACCTAATGTTCCTTTTTCCACAGGATGGATTTTAAATATCTTCAGTGGTAAAGTATATTTCCCCTTCATTCCAGGGAAGGTTTACATTTAGGAGACACATGGTTCTCACTGAACTGTGATGTTACGCAGAAGCAAACAGACGGACATTAACCAAACAGCACGTCTAATTTATTACAGAGGTACAGCTCAGAACTGTGAGAGAGTGTGTGTGTGTGTGTGTGTGTGTGTGTGTGTGTGTGTGTGTGTTTCCTTCTTTGTGTGATGTGAACATCCAAATCTTTCAAAAGTAACCATACCTGTTTGTTGCTTTTTCAATTTTTTTGATATTGACATCGGAAAATGTCCAGAAAATTTGGTACCTTGGTGTCTTTCCAATTGACAACTTCTTTGGCGCATTCTACGTGTACAACTCCTCTTTTTCATCCTGAGACATTTGTATTTTTTTTCAGTTCTACATGCATCGTGTGTTAGAAACATCATCAACTCATCAACTCGCTCGCTGTAAATTTTCCGCACATTTTCCCACTGTGGGCTCACTCTTGATATTTTACTAGGGGGGTCTGGCAGGAAAAGATGCGGAGAATGTCCACAACAACTGACTCAGACAATTGCGTTCTCCTTTGTAGCCCCATACAGAAAATGTTGGGGAAAATGTGCGGAGTTCAGTGCAGGTGTGAAAGCAGCTTATCTTTTTCTCTGAGTATCTCTTCAGTCTTTGTTTGAGAAAATCAATAATGCATCATCGCTAGATTGAACTCAGTTTACCTATATGACCTTTACTGTATGTTATAACAGTACCCAGCCCACTCTGAGCACCAGCTCTCACCTGCTGGTGGCTCTGTCAGCGAGCTCTGCCTCGTTTGACCTGCTGCCGCGGCACCCTGACTCTGGATAAGTGGGCAGACAGTGGATGGATGGATGCTCTGTTTTGATTGGTGGCGCAAACACCTGCAGGTCAGTAAAGGAAGGTGCTGTATTAAACGAATCATCACGTGTGCGTCTCTCTCCTGTGGCGGCATCACTCTCCGTTGTTTACCAGTGTTTTAGATGCTTTCGGCCTCGCTGAGCTGTGTAGGCGGAGAGGAAGCCACTTACTGAGCCTGCTACTACAAACTGAATGTTAACATGAGCGAGGGTACGAGGGGTTGTGTGTTTGTGTTCATGCGGCTCGGGGTAGATTACTTATTTGTCTGATTTGCGAGTGTTTGTGTGTTTCGGGTCTCGCTTGCATGCATTTCTGTGTGTGTTTAATAAATGAGGAAGGGCAACAAAGGTTGAGCGCAGCGCTTGCTCCCCAGCTGGCTTGATTGTATCATAGCAACTCCACATGAATAATAATCACAAACACACACACAAACACAGTAATGAGCCATTCTTCTCCAGCTACTCTGGTTAATCCCTGTCAGCTGTTTCTACTCTGCACTCAGATCCAGTTTACAGTACGCATCCATTCACTCTGGATAAATCCTAATGATGATTTAGGTCTGAAATCATTTCTGGCATTTTAGTCCTAACAAGCCGGGTAACAGAGAGATGCTTGGGCTGTCAATACACACACACACACACACAGACACACACACACACAGTCATATACTGCAGATATACTCCTGACATTCTCTGGAGGGGCTGTATGTGAGAATGCCAATATTCAGGTCTGTTCCTGCAGGTATTTTCCAAAGTTTTTCCTGCCCGCTAGTTAAAACTCTGTTGTCCGAGTGAGAGTACAGCAGGATAGTGATGATGTGAGTGACTGGGAGCCTTGATGGCATTTCTAGCAAGCATCTGACAAAGAACCTTAAAACATAAAGAGAATACAAATATCGCAGGATGAAAAAAAGTGCCCCAAACCTAGAAGATGTCAACTTGGAAAGACAATGAGATTTGAGAGTCTATGGTGATAAGGGCCAACGTGGGGGTTAATGTCCTGTAGCACAATTCATCGATACATGCCACTCCTCACCCCGAACGCTCCGGAGAGATTTCTCTCTTGTTGTGAACACGTCTGACTGGAGAATCTCCAGCTGTCTTGTCCGCATGTTAAAGTCAAACTCCAGAAAAAGTCCATTCCCAGATCTACTCTAACCTTAACAATAGCGACAACGTAACCCTAAGTTAAACTAACCTTCAAGCATGTGTTCACAGTGGAACAATAATTCAGGTTTGACTCCATCCCACACTCTTCGTTTTGGAGGCAAACCCACCTAACCCAGCCTCAGCCTCCAGCTCCCCCTTCCTATGCCATCGTTTTATTAAACCACCTCCAACTTGCTCACCTTGTCTCTGTCAGTGCATCAGCGCCTAAGCAACAACAAATTGTGTCCGCCTGCAGACTACAAATCGAAAATGAAATTCTAAGTTACAGACAGCATCTACAAGCAGAGTCTGAGGAAAGGATCATGCACTCGTGCTATTTAGTATTTTTTAGTATTTAGTATTTTAGACCTTGCACTGTAAAAGTGCCTGAAAGTCTTTTACAAACTTTTTTTTGTGTGTAACTTTTAGTTCCTCATTTTATTAAGTCTGTGTTTGTGTTTGAAGAAATGAAAAAAACAATGCAAAGGAGATTAGTTCAAAACAAAGCTCTCTATGTTTGGTTGGGTTTTGTTTTAATTTTAGAGTTGTGTATTTATCTGTAAAATGTCTGAATGACATTTCTTTTGCCAAGATTAGAAAAAAACTTTTCAATTTATATACTGGCAAAGATTTGCTGCAAAACATCAAACTGCCTCAAAGATCTCTACTGTCAACCTAGTATTATGAACCATCATTTCAAATGTGTCTCCCTGCCTGTGTGTTGAAAATGTTTGAGTTTACCTTGTTTTCCCTAATTCCCCTTCACTTGCAGTTTGTACTTATGCTCCAGCATGTGATTCCCTGCATTTACCACAACGTCATATGACAAATGCCCGATAGCATCTTTGATCCCTTTACAGTTCACTGTGGTCGTACGGGTTTAATGCACAAACGAATTCACACACCCTTAAAAATACTGTATATGTTTTCTCACTACTCTGCACTCTGGTCTACAAATACCTAGTCAAGAAATCCTTCTGGCCTTTTCCCTGGATAAAAGGCCCGGCATCAAAATGGAGCCAGACATGTGAGGTACATTACAGGCTTTATAAAATGGAAGTCTGACAAAAGCCAGTGCAGCTGCACTCACACTGTTTACAAATTCAGTCGGTCCAACTCTGGTGAAAATAGCAATTTCACTGTGCTCTTAAAAGTGTGTGTGTGTGTGTGTGTGTGTGTGTGTGTGTGTGTGTGTGTGTGTGTGTGTGTGTGTGTGTGTGTGTGTGTGTGTTGGAAGGAACATGGTATTTGAGTGAAAAGGTTTCTTTTATTGACCCCGCTGCCTATCTGTTTGGTTTTCTGCCAGCGCCTGTAAACACACTTTAAAGAAGCCAAAATGTGAAAGAATTAGCTATTCCAGAAGTTCAGCCCAGCAGCTGCAGTTGTAAACCTCAGCTATCGTCCTGTTGCTGCCAGAACAAATACAACCAAAAAACTGTGGATGATTCTTATCGTTTAATGTTTTTAAATGGGAAGATTGTTACTGGTAATTTTCTGTAAAAATATGTTGAATACCACAAATTGCAAATTGTGTTTTGGCTGGATTGTTTTTTTTCGATCCTCCCGTTCCCCACTTCCCCAGTGACGACTCTCTGCCTCCTTGTTAATTTGTTTATTCTCAATGTGAAGCTCAGTAATATGTCATTTTGATTGGGTTCGTGTCGTACCTTCCTAAGGCAACATCCAAACATACGATTTCGTTTGAAGACACATTAACCCTGCAACGGTAACTCCAACAGTTTATTTATTGTAAACTTATGCAGTTTACAATATTATGATGATGCTGACATGCAAAGGAGATAAGCTATTATTCACATGCTCGGTGTATGTGAGTGGTCGTATGTGTTTTCAGGCGTGTTAGAATGGACGGGGATTAGAACTGATATAGAAAAAAAGGTTGTGTGAACAAGGCCCTTTTTTCAAAGTAAACATGTGGACGTCGCTTTGGCCTTATGTTCAACTGGTTGTGTTTGTGTGTGTTAGTCAGACAAGAGCTGCTGCACCAGTCAGCATGACAGAGGAAAGAAAACAAACTGTTTCTTAGGGAAGTTAGGAAATAAAGGGAGAGAACAGCGATTGCTTTTCTCTCACACACACACACACACACACACACACACACACACACACACACACACACACACACACACACACACACACACACACACACACACACTTCCTTCTGCTTTTAAATACTTGACCTCTGCTCGTCCATCTTTTCATCTGCTGCTCCTTCCGACAGTCTTCTCTTCCTCCCCTCTGTCATTTTGACACCCAACTGACTTTCCACACCTCCGCTCTCCATCACTCTTTTCCTTTCCTCCCACTCTGCATCAGGATGCCATACACTCACACAAGCATGCGCACAGAGTCTGACCCTGTTTAATAAACAAGCAACAGAGGGTGTGAGAATAAGGAAGCTTTTAGTGGCGCCTCTTATCTTGCTTCCTCTCAAAACACACACACACACACACACACACACACACACACACACACACACACACACACACACACACACACACACAAAAGAACACTGAACTGTCTGAAAAGTCTGAATGGAGTCTTTCACCCTCTTGACACCACACACACACACACAACCACACACACACACACACACACACACACACACACACACACACACACACACACACACACACACACACAGCCGTATTCTTTCCCTCTCAGTTACTCTCTCCATCCACCAACGTGGACCGGCTGTTCTGTGAAGTGTCTTAATGAAAGAACACTCACAGTCTTGTTGGCTCCGTCAACACACACACACACATACATGCACACAATCTGTCTTTACATCAAGGTGTGTAGTGGAATTGTGTGTTATTATTACATTAATGAGTCAGTGTGTTTCAAGTTGAAAAGTTGAAGGGCTGATCAGCCCAGACCTGAGTTAGGTCAGATCCAAGTTATATTCAGTCTCACTGGGTCTGTGTTGGACCCTGTTCTGTATTCCTGGGGGTCTTGGGACTAGGTGTCAATAACTCAAACATTTAGATGGAGCTTTGATTTGTGTTTTGCTATTCTGCTGCCATCGGTTTTCTCTCTGTCGGCACATTTACATGAATTTTAAAATGCATCTGTTTTTTTTTTTTAGCCTTCCATCATCACTTACATTGTTTGATCCTTGTTTGGTTGGTCCGGACCCTCTGACTTTTCATTTCACTTGAAACCAAACTAACAGGTGTGAAATGTGCCTCAGACAACGGACCGGACCAATGGACCAAAAGAGGTCCGACCAAAAGAGGTCTTCTCAGTCTGGATCGAACTGAACCATGGTTTAGATCATTTGCAGTGTTTTAGATAGTTCAGAAGTTGGGACCAATTCCAGGCTGTTGAGACAACATTAAACAATAGAAGAAAAAGTAGTGGAATTGCTTGTGATCTGCGAGTTTGTAATGTTTGAATGACGAGGACGTTCATTTCTGTTCACGAGGACCAAGTTATGTTGGTTTTGAGATGTATTCAGGGCACATCTGGGTGCGTTCATACCTGTAGGCTGTCCACCAGACAACTGGGTCTTTTGTTGTTGTGTATTTCCCAGTATGAGGACACAGTGAAAGTGATCTCACAGAGCAGGAGGGGACAGAGCAGAGTATTAAGAGGCTGACGCTCAGCAGAGCGACCAGGCTGTGTCTCTCCCACCCCCTCCCAGATGTTGCATATTGAAACATCAGTTTGAAAATGAATAAGGCTTTGTGTGGAGAAGGTTTCATGTAGATGTAACCGGTGACGTCTGTGCAGAAGGTAACACTTGGAAGTGGTTATCTGTCTGTGCAGATTCAGATGCAGCTAAACAATGATGTGTTGTCATGGAAATTGCTCCTGTCTCCTGTGGTTGTGTGTGTGTGTCTGTTTGTTCATCGAGCTAATTTTAGGTGAATCCGTTGCTTTGAATTCAGACGTGGACACTGAGAGAGAAGGTCGGTCACAGAAAACCAAACCAGAGAGAAGATATGAGGATCACTGAAATCAAAAGCAAATACAAAGAGAGAAAAGATGCTTTATTACTGTCGTTCTCATCATTACCTACGACAAGGAGGTTGTGTTTTCATCTCTGTTTGTTTGTTTGTTAGCAGGATTATGCTAAAACTACTGGATGAATAAACAGGCATGTTTAGTGTTATATTTTGTATTCATGAGTCTGTGCAACTTGGTGAAAATCATAAAAAAAACTCTGTGACTAGTGAATTTAAATGTGGTTTCATGAGGGGACAGCTGGGCCCTGGCAGAGGTGCATGTTCGATTAGTGCCATAGTGTCAATTGCGTTTGTTTGTTTGTTTGTTTGTTTGTTAGTTTGTTTGTTAGTTAGCAGAATTACTAAGCTACTGGACTGATTACCAGGAGTAAGGATGTGATATAAGTCAGGAAAGAACCCACTGAATTTTTGTGCAAATCCAGATCACGGATTTCACTTTCTTTAACATTTCGTACATTTTCTATAATTTCCCAGAGAATCATTCATAAATCAGATGAAACTAAAATCAGACACATTTTGGGTATAGATATTTATGAGTGTGTGAGATTTTGTGCGTCTTACATTTAAGGGGATTGCTTTAACGTCGGTGGGGGTATATGCTCTTTACTATGTGCCATATTCTAGTTCTAATGGTTTTCTCATGATTACTTCTTGCTTGTTGAATTGGCTGACATCAGCACCGAGAGGGTCCAGGATAATGCTTGATGTTTGCAGCTGCAACATTTTATCAAGAGACTTTATTATATCCAAAATGTTGCGTCATTCTCTTGTTGAGTAGCTGCAGATAGTGATCAACTCTCTCAGTGAACACTGGTCATCTGAGTTTCGTATTGAGACAAACCTGAAAAAGTCTGATGTCCTACCACTTGTTTCATCCTCCTGCTTTTCTCTGTACTTTAGTTTTGTTTCTGCTGCTTTGTGTGTGTTTCTGTTTCTCTAATTCAGTTTCCTCTTTCTCTTTTCTATCATTAACTCTCTTTCTCTCCTTGCCAATTCCCCCTCTCGGGACAAAAGTTAGATAAATCCCTCAGTTCATGAGCAAAGATCTCAGCTGCTTTTATAATACATTCATTTATTGGGCTGTAAACTATCAGTGCCGCCCAGTCATCTCTCTCCTGCTGCCTGGGTCCGTGTGCATGCATGTGGACGTATGTGAAGACGGATTCTCTGAGGGAGAGAACAATGATCTTTGAAACTGAGCTAAAAACTTCTTCTTTTGTCTTGTGCTCTTTTGAACTGACTCTGATTGCTCCTGCTTTCCTTTCCGCTTCCTTCCCTCGGCCTCTGCTGCCTGTCTTTATACACACCACACACACACATACACACTCATTTGTAAGAAGAGATAAGATAAACCTTTATTCGTCCCACTATGGGGAAAATTGCAGTGTTACAGCAGCAAAGGGGAGAGAGATAATAGACACATCAGTAAAAGTAATGAATAAGTAAATATGCAATATAAACACAAGGAAATAAAATAATATATACAATCTAAAGGCAATATGTATAGTGTAACTGGATTGCATATATATATGAAACTGAAATTGCACACATATATGATTGCACAGTTGAATACTTTACAACCCGAGTAAGATATATAAGGTGCATGTGTTCTACTGGGAGCAGAGCTGGTTGCACAGTCTAAGCTGGAAGAAGGAACTACATGTATACCTCTCGTCCCCAATGCTGTGATGGTGTCCTGCAGCGGGTGGGACTGGTTTTCCAACAGAGGTGACAGCTTCACTCTCATTCTCCTCTGTCCCACCACCTCCTCTGTTAAGATGTGGTTTTTGTGATCAGATCCCAAGTGGACAGCTCAGGGTGTGTTCGTTCACACCTGGCAATAAAAAGTGTCCCCACATGTCCCGTGAATGTCCTCTGATATCTTCCTACGAGGTGTATTCATCTAGAATATGTTCATGAGGAATATATCAAAGAAATTATCAAAAGATTGACATACACACAGTTGTCTGTTTATTAGGTACACCTCGCTAACACAGATGCTTCTTATTATAACAAATCCTCCCTCTGTGGAGGTAATAATGTTCAGGTTTTACATTTCAGCAGCTGAATCAGCAGCTCTTTAACACAGCTTCAACAAAAACTGAGGACTGAAACTGTCATGAGGGTTCGATTTACTGCAGGACTGTTGTATTCGACAGCATTAGTTTCAACAAGAGTTCTTTATAAACTGACAACTGTATCATAGATTCAAATATTCTGCATGAACTTGTTTTAGGACGTCTAGATTGACAGAAATCAAACCCGTGCCTCATTGTGCATCATGCCATGAACACAAACTATCTAGAGTGTAATTTGAGTGTTTCAGTTCACGTTTTTCTCTTAATGACTCATACACCCCCACTCACACACACACACACACAAGTACGTCCACCGCTGGTTTACTCAACTGCAGTATATATCATATGGTCGCCCATGTTGCCGCAGCCCTGTAGTTGCCTGGCAATGCCCGAGCTGTGTTCCAGAAATAAACACAATGACCAGAGAGTAGATGTGGAAAAGTACGTATTTGTTCTAATTCTCATCCATATACAGAACATGTTGACTTAATATTAAAACGTTAAGGATAGGAAATAAATGGTAGGGATATTTAGGAATAAATCCAATTGGATGTTTTTTTACAGTGTAATACTGATAAATTACTAGTGTCTTTATGAATATTGACTTTTTGCTTATTTACTTACATTGCATATATTATGGTCTGCATGGGCTGTTTGTTTTGTGTGCACAGAAACAGAAAAACTAAGATTTATTCATAAACACATTAAAGTTGCATGTGACAGTTTTAATTGATGCGTCATGTACATACAGCCTATGCTCTGCCTGTTTGTGCGTCTGATTCAAACACATCAAATCTTACCCATCTATAAATGTGTGTGGGTGTGTGTGTGTGTGTGTGTGTGTGTGTGTGTGTGTGTTGTTGGTAAGTGGGTGTTAATTGATGCAGTCTCTCCTTTTGTCTGTTTAATGGAAAAGCACTTCTCATTAAACTGTCACTCACAAATCTGTGTTCATGTGTGTGTGTGTGTGTGTGTGTGTGTGTGTGTGTGTGTGTGTGTGTGTGTGTGCAACAAGAGAAAGAAAGAGAAAGATTGGAGCAGGTCATTATAATACAGTGTGAAAGGAGGAGAGTGAGGGAGAGAGAGAGCAGAGGTGCAGAAGAACAGGCCATTACAACAATTAGTGTGCCATTTGAAAAGCTTCCCTTCACAGCCGTTTGATATTGAAATGAAACAATGCGTCTCTGCAGGAGGCTATTGTGGAAATTAGCCTAACAGTACATTAAATTACACACACACACACACACACACACACACACACACACGCTCCTCATCACCTGTGGGGGGCTTATTTCACCCCCCTCTCACCCGATTCAGTCATTTCATTTAAATTAATGCAAATTCAATTCAAATTCGGTTATGTTAAATACCTTTCTCCTCACCTCAGGTAAATGTGGTCTAGTCAGTGCAGTCAACACTCCTGACAAAACACAAACACTTTCATTTTAGATTTAACCATTCTGCCTTAATTTGTGTGTATTGAAGTTTTCTTGAGGAAGAGACATTTCTTGCCAGCAACGCTCCGCAGTGGATCCTCTCTCCACCTGATCTCCTAGTATGATGTCCTTAGAAATCCAGGAAATGTCTGAACACAGCAGGGGATCCTCAGTGAGTGATTGGGGGGTTGATGACATTTTTAATGCTCTTTTAGCAAAAAGAAGACAAATATCTCGTGGTTGACAAGCGTCGAAGACACAGACGAAGATGTCAAGATAGTTTCTGAAGATAAGAGCTGATGACAGTGTCTGGGTGCTGTAGACAAAATCACGTGATCTACGCAGGCTGAGTTGAAACCTCACTTCCCGTCTGAGGATTTGATGCTGATGTGAACGCGTCTGTGCAGAGAACCTCCCGCTGTGTTGTGCATGTGTGAAAGGAAAACTCTGGGTCAACTCTGTAGCCAATTCTCCGGATTTTAGCCGCAGGTCATGTCTGAAACTGGCTAAATATTCCTGAGACAGACAGATAGGCTGAGTGTGTTAGTGTTTTCTCGCCGTAATCGCATGCTTGTGTGTACTTAAGAGCCACAACCCATTAGTGTTGATGCAGTGAGGCAGCAGCAGGGGGTCACACCGATCGACCCATTAGGTTTAACAGGAGTGTAGTCATTGTTTTACCAGGAGAAGAATGGCTCTTTGTGTGACTTTGTTGTGTTGTTAAAACTCCTCCACAGACTAAAAAGTTTGAAAAGGTGTTTCTGAAGGTGCAGTCGTGTTTATCTGCACTAGACCTTCTATCCACAGTCACTGGACTGAGTTACGACACTGACCCTCTGGCCACCTGGTTCAGACACTGACTGTATGCTCATCTTATTGACCGACTAACTGACCAGCTGAATGACTAAGTGACTACTAAACGCTCCTCACAAGGGCACTTCTTCACTGACCATTTGTCTTTTGTCTGTTTTATTACGGCACCATAAAACTCCTGGGTGAGAGAAGAACCCTAAAAAGATGGAGCTGTAAATAGAGAAGCTTTCCGTGTGAGTGTGTGTGTGTGTGAGTGTGTCTGAGGGAGACGGGGAGATGCTTCATTAATTCCTTTGTATTTCACCCTGTGCCTTGTTCAGCACTATAAAGATGAGAGAGGCAGATGGAAAAGAAGAAAACATAAAAGACTGAGTTACAGTGGTCTGTTCCATTCTCATACTCTTCCATCTTCGCCTTCCCATCTCCACCCCCTTTTGTCTCGTCAATAAATCTGCAAAATGTACCCTTATCTCAGACAGGGAAAAAAAAGAGCTGAGGATTGAAAGTGGGAGAAAGAACCTCAGAGAATTAACGACGAGGGCTAAGTTTGGTCTTACAATGAAACTGTGTGCACAGTTTCTCTGGTTAACTTCTCTCCAATAATGAGTATGAGCCTTGGTACATTTCACACAGCCCCAAACAGGAAAGCAGGATAACTCATGGCAGGAATCAGAATGTAATATATGTAGGAAATGAAGTAGTCATGTTCTGCAGGAGTTTGCCATTCACACAACAGTGAAATGTCTGATTAGAGCGCGCAGGAGGTGGCGTAAAAGGTACAAATTCTCCTGCGGAATTTGTTTTGTTTTCCAGCACATTAACTCCACTGTCGGCCCGTGTCACCAAAAGTTCTCCAATCTCGCCGTCTTTCCAGGTTTACACATCTTCATCTGCATCTTCTTCATACACGGCTCCTCTTTTTCATCCTGAGATATAGTGTTGTTCCTCACACATAAAACAAACATTCAGAAATGACAACATACAACAACAAATGTGCATTTATTATAATTTTCTATTTCCCCTTTTCCAGCCTCTGGCCTCTGCTCCTTAATTTTAAAAATAAACCAGATTTTTCAACAACATTAGTGTTGATTTCACGTATGTTCTCATTGCTCAGTCACGGTCCCTCTGGCACTCAGCAATATTTCATGATCTTTGAGTCTTTGACCCAGATCTCAGCTTGATGGATTGATGATCTGACACGATTACTCATGTTCCCAGTTAGCAACGCAAAGGTGACCTGACACAGCGCATGTTACACTCCCACGGTCCGCTATGTGTGTGTGTGTGTGTGTGTGTGTGTGTGTGTGTGTGCGTGTGCCTGTGTGTCTGTGTGTCTGTGTTAATTTGCACATGCATGATTTTCTTTTTCTATGCATTCAGAGACAGCCCGCGTGTCCTCCTTCATTTGCTCAGTCAAGCTTGAGTGATAGCATTATGAGAGTTTGTGTGCGTCGTGTACATACGTGTGTGTGTGTGTGTGTGTGTGTGTGTGTGTGTGTGTGTGTGTGTGTGTGTGTGAGTGAGTGTTCTGGTTGTATCTATCTACTTCCTTCCGTGTCATCAAGCCATTTAGAGCCACATGACACCATTATATGCACTTTTATATTTGTGTGTGAGTTTGCGTGCATCCCTATATGCTTGTGTGTGTGTGTGGGGCCTGTTAACACACTTTGTAGGTCTGGGAAATGAAACAGCTGTTGCCCCCCCTTATCTCTTTCCCCATCTCAGACGCTGTCTATCAGCCAACGCTCCTCAATCAATTAGTGTCTACTAATATCTCTGCGTGTGTGTGTGCGTGTGCGTGTGCGTGTGTGTGTGTGTGTGTGTGTGTGTGTGTGTGTGTGTGTGTGTGTGTGTGTGTGTGTGTTGGGGAGGGGAGGGGGGTGAGGGTGGATGCGGTCAACCAATTCATTGAAGCGGCAGCTCCAAATCAAATTTGTGGTCCAGACTCGGAACCCCTGGCTTCCTGTTCTCATCTTTCCTTGCTCAGCATGCGCGAACACACACACACACACACACACACACACACACACACACACACACACACACAACTGTCACAAAAACACAGGAAACATGCTGGATGACGACATAAATAGACATGTACATACACACTTGTGCACTGCAGACTCACAAAGGTGCGCACACACACACACACACACAGTCCCCAGAATCTGGTTATTTCCTCATGGTAGATTATTATGGTAATCTGAAGACTCCAGGTGCTAAACCTACCAGCTGCAGGAAATAGGATTTTACTGGAAGCAATTCCATCCCTCCATCCATCTGCTCATCCATCTGCTCATCCATCCATCCATCCATCCATCCATCCATCCATCCATCCACGTAAAGTCTATTCATCCACCCATCCATACCCAGCACATGATTTCTGTTTCTGGATATTAGTTGACTCTTGCTACACCTTCCATTCATTCCCTTTATCAACATTCATCACTTATTGCTTCATCCATCCATCCATACCCAGTCAATGATTTCTGTCTTTGGATATTAATTTACTTCCAAAACTCCTGCATTCCATTCATTCCCTTTATCTGCATTCATCAATTATTAATCCATCCATCAATCCAACCATTCCGCTGCACAGAAAATAGGATTTTCTCCAGAAAGCAGCTGTGTATTCCTTCCTTTCCCTTACTCCTCCTCTATCTCTGCCTGACTGCCAAAGTAGGATTTTTTTTACTGGAAGTAACTCCACTTATTAAATCACTCCCTTGCCCCTGGTTCCCAATCCTTGTTTCCTATGAATAGATCCGTAACTACAACTATACATTTGTTCGTTGGTAACTCTTAATTCACGTCATCTTTAATCCACAACCTTATTTTTTAAATTTTGCTTTCTGTAGGCAGATTTGTTTTGGTGCCTTACTCCTTTGCTTACTTCCAAATTCATTTCAGACCAAACTCACAACTTCATGTATATTACTTGGACATTCTCACTTACAGCCCTTCTGAAAAGATTTCAGGCAAATGTACGGAGTTCAGTGTATGTTTAAAAGAAGCTTCAGTCAAATGCACGTAAAGACATGTCCCTGGTAAATAACTTTGTTACATACACTGCATTTGATTATTGACCTTTCTGATTATTGGCAAACTGAGTAAAATGATTGTGGCCCAGTTTTATAAAATGCTCATAATATAATAAACAATGCTGCAGGAATCTCAACTCAAACTCATCTTACCAGTTTGTCATTCATTTTCTGCTTGTAGCAACGTGCCACCATCACCATCACCAGCCCCTCGTGTACGGTGGACTTGACACTGCCTCATCCTGCCTGCGCTGCCTGCTTTACCCTTCTAAAATGTCTGTGTTGAGATGCGACGGCCGAGCCTTTTCTTCATCCCTCTGTTCTGCCGCCCTTCCAACCCCTGTCTCACTCCTCCCGCCGTCAATCCGTCCCTCCAATCCCCCTCCAATCCAATAAGTATGGTTACATAAAGGTCAGAATATTTTCCATTTCAGTCCCCTATAGGAGACGGAAATGTCACCAGCGCTGTTCACGAGCTTTAGAAAAGCTCTGATGCAACTAATAGACCCCAGGTAAATGAAACAGCCCCAAAACTATTGGGATGAATTATCTTTGTCAAGTTGTGTGTGTGTGTGTGTGTGTGTGTGTGTGTGTGTGTGTGTGTGTGTGTGTGTGTGTGTGTGTGTGTGTGTGTGTGTGCGTGTGTCTAATTGAGTATTGTTTCCCTTAATTATGAGCTAAGAAACAGCGAGATCACCTCAAGATGTTTACAGTCAACATTAGCATACAGAGGGCATTGAGGAGGGGGAAGGAAGGAAGGGAGGAAGGAAGGAAGGAAGAAACAAAGGCCCAGGGTCTAAGAGGTCACTTTTCCTCCTGTAAGAAGATAGGGTAAGTTGGAAAGGAGGATTTTCGAGGAAAAGAAAGCAAAGCGGAGATGAATGGAGGAAGGAAAAAAAGAAGAAAGGGGAGCGAGGCCGCAAATGTTTTTGTAACATGACACACCCGCTCTGATACAATCCACGTAATCAGCCGTTAAGGGGTTAGGGGCCACGTTATCAGTGTTGGTTTCCTGACCCACCGTCTTATCACGATCAGGGGCCGCTCCGTCTCTGCATGTGTGTGAGTTGTGTGTGTCGGTGTCGTCTGTGTTCATGATTAAGCCGTTACTGATAATCCTATCAGCTTGTGTCATCTAAGACAACAAGGGATTCTTCCCACTGCAAAGAAAAAACACTGTTACTGTGCTTTTCTGCAGCCCGAGGGATCCACTCCTGGAAAAACACTCACTCACACTCCTCCCCCAAGGCTGTTGTTATTGATAATGTCATTAGATAGAGAAGGATGTGAAGATGTTCTGCCGCCTGTTGTTGAAATCACTAGTGCGGGGGCCCATTCGAAAGCTGCCTGTTCGGCCTGTGGTCCGTCAGAATTATTCCTTGTCCTTAGTGAGTCGTCCTCAAACAGCTACTGTCACTTCTTATAGTTTGTGTGCTCGACGTTGTGTTTAGAGCTTTTTTATAATTGGATTTGCTTTATTACTGTACACGTGTGTGGCTTATATATAATTTTCAATGATTTACTTAACTGGTGTTATTTTTTTTTTATACATTGCAATGCCGGCTACTTCCGAGGTTTGTTAATCAACCGACACAATCTTTAGACCCAAAAATCTTCCAAATAAAAGCTCTTTAATTCAGCTCGATAGAAAGTATGAGAGCAACAGAACGAATGTTGTGCTTTTACTTTGAAGACAAATTGCAAAAGAGAAAGTGATTCTGTGAATGTTGTTACCATGATCAGCACGAGGACGTCGAGGAAGACTTGTTCAACTCGGTCTTCTACTGGCTGTTAGCAAGCTGCCCCCCCACTGACTGCTACAGCCTGTTTATTCAGTTTTCAGTTTTTATATTTCAATTAAACATATCACGTGTCCAAATCGCAACAATCTTGGAAATGCACTTCCTCTGGCAGTTTACAATACACAAGCCAAGTCTGAAGCCGATTAGATGAACGGACACATACAGACAGACAGATGTTTGTGAAATTAGTAGGTAGTGTGTGTGTGTGTGTGTGTGTGTGTGTGTGTGTGTGTGTGCGTGCGTGTGCGTGTGTGTGTGTGCGTGCGTGGTGACCAGTCTGTATTCACAGTGTTACAGTTGAGTAACTTGCCTATAAACGGGTCGGCCTTTTGTTTTTCTTCAACAATACCACCACACATGTCTGTACTGTCTGTAATTGGAAGGTAGTGAATTGTGAAACTCTGTGTGCGTGTGTGTGTGTGTGTGTGCACGTGTGCGGCGTGAAAGTACAGTTAGTTCCAGTTACTGATTTTCTATTGGCGGCGCCTTAAATAGAGTAGAATGGGGCGACCGATGAACTGATGTGAAGTTAGAATAATAAAAGAGTGAAGAAAACAATAGGGGCAGATGAAAGGGGGCAGAGAGCTGGATGGGTTGTGTGAAAGGAGGGGTGGAGAGGGGGGTTCCTCTCCTCTCCCCAGTTTTCGCGGCACTGTAGCTGCCTTGCCACACACTGACTGATTGATGGTGCTAAACGCGGTACCTCCGCTGTCACACCCAAACCACGTCACTGTCAGATGTCAGCTTGAGACCAACGAGGAGGAATAAATCTTAGTGATCACACCGATGCCCTGGCTGACTTGTCTTGTACTTGTGTGTTGTATTTTTGCTCTGCTAGGATCATAAAACCCATAAATAATTAAAGCTGTGCCCAGTTCCTGAAAGCTCTGTGTTTGTTTGCTGCTCGCCATCTTACGCTAAGCACCCTCTGTTCAGTTAAGGAGGTCACACCCCCGGAAAATAAACTGCATCTCCCAGCGTGTAAAAACAACCAGCTGGATCAGTTCAGTTCAAGAAACCTGGAGTGGTGAAGTGGAGAGAATCCATCTATCTGTTTATACGGTAGCTTTTATCCAGAACTTGAATTTGACTCCCATCTCCCCTTTGAATGCACCACATCTCGGCTCGCCACCTACACGGAGGTGATGAGTGCGGCTCAGCAGTCGCTTGACAATCTTTTCATTGCTTTCACGCAGTCTGAAAATATTGTGTCAATGAGGCCTGACATGGTCACAGATACTGAAAAAGATCTTTATGGAAGGGAAGTGCCAAAACAACCTTAGTGGCAGCTTATATGTTAAAAAATAAAAACACAGTCATGTTCATTTGTAGCTCAACATCTATCTTATCTTAAAGATAACTTACACTTAAATGATGAGCCCCAAATCCTTGCAGTCCATATTCTCACATGGGCTCACTCTGACATTCTCCAGAGTTTTTACAAGGGAACTGCAGGAGAAACTCTGCAGATTGTCTGGCCCAACGGACTCGGACAGTTGCAGCCCCTCCGGATGATTTCAGGAGAATACCCGGAGTTCAGTGCATGTCTGAAAGCAGCCTAAATCATTTGACGTCTTTGCAGCCATGTATCATTTCAACACTCAGTAACACAAAGCTATGCCTGCTGCAGCTTTTTGATCGTCCAGAGAGGACATCCTCATTTATAACCACAGAGAACAACAGGGAAGCAACAGAGGCAGGGAAAGGGAAGTATATAGAAGAGAGAGCAGGAAATGACAGAGTCAGACATAAGGGAGGTATGCCAATGGTGAGCAGAGAGAGAGAGAGAGAGAACACAGGAGGGGAACACACACACGCAGAGTTAAAGGTTTGGAAACAGTCTAGAAAAGATAGTTCAAATCAATGGTGGAGAGAATAATCAAGTTATTAGAAAGGCAGCAGACATTTTCTCACTGACTCCGCTCGGCTCTGACAACCCACTGTGATCCCTGGACACTGCCCCTGTGTGTTTGTGTGTGTGTCTGTGTTGTCAGTGAACGTCTGTGCTCGTGTGTGTGGGTGCAGTTGTGTATATATTTGTCTCCCTCTATCACCTCCGTGTCCTTGCTAATAGCTGAGTGGACTCCCTGCAGTCTCCACAGGCTGTACTGTGATTATCACCACTTAGCTGTGCGCCCACACAGAGACACACACAGGCACACATGGACAACGCACTATGCAGACACCAAATCATGCACACATTTGTATACATGCAACACACACACACACGAGGACACACATGCAGTTCCCCACAGAGAAGTGTAAATATGATATAGAGAACCAAATAATCTGTGAATGTGAACACGCGTGTGCACGTTCATATTGTCAACTCCATGTGTGCATGTTCGCCTCTCTTTACACGTCCGTCTACATGGGTGTGTGTCTGTGTAAGTGTCCATCTCTGCATGTGTGTAAATCTTCACATGTTCTCTGTCTCTATATCTGTACTCCACAATGTGTGTGTGTGTGTGTGTGTGTGTGTGTGTGTGTGTGTGTGTGTGTGTGTGCTCCATGTCAGTGCAGCCCGTGTTAACTGTTGACACACTAATTTACTGTGACTTCCCGTAAGACCTGCCCAGTAATATGGCTTATTGACGAGGCCACGGGGAGCGTGTACGCGTACGTGCATTGTGTGTTGTTTGTGTTTGCACCACTGAGTGTTTTCTGTGCTGGAGATTACATATCTGCTGCATTACAGATAAATATGGTCAGGCCATGGATGATGTATGCACACATAAATGTTTACTCTCTGTGAGTGAGTGTGTGTGTGTGTGTGTGTTTGTGAGACACTTTGATAGTTTTATGGGTCATTTTTGTTTGTGTCGAATCTGCATTTTTCTAATGATCCAACGTTTCTGCCTCTGCATGTGCACAAGATTTATGTTTCCTGGAGAGAAGGAGAGGAGAGGAGAGGAGAGGAGAGGAGAGGAGAGGAGAGAAGCAGAGAGGAGTAACGTGATCCATGGGAGAGAGCGCCAACAGGAAATTTCATTTTGGACAGTGGTGAAAAACTGGACAAAATGCAGCCACTGCAGCGTCCCCGGAGTCCGAGAGGTGCCAACAGGTTGACACTACACACACTCACACACAGATTTAAAAAAAACACGACTCATACACTGAAGAGAGTTTCCAACTATGCACTCAGAGCAACATCTTTTAACTCTCTGACATGCAGGCACACACACACACACACACACACACACACACACACACACACACACACACACACACACACACACACACACACACACCCACACACATATGCACAGAAGTGAGGAGAGGTTGATGGACACGGAGCTTCTGGTCCCTCTGAGATCACCACATTCTCCATGTGCCATTAACCTCAAAGATGGATGGGGGGAGGGAGGCGGTGGCAGAGTGGTGATCAGGAAGATCGAGAGAAATCTCAGCGGGCCGGTAACATTTTGGGGTGATTACTCTGGATGTACTAACGTTACTGAGACTCACGACCGACTAAACCAAAACAGTATAAATGGTAAATATGACTGTTTTAAAAAAAATATAAAGATAAAGCATCTTCACGTGTCAAAGCAACAAGGAAGTCTGTCAATTGCTTTTCAACTCCTGGGCAACATTTGTATCCCACTTTGATTCAGAGGAGAAGAAAGGAGTAAAATAGAATGGACATGTTTTTTCGGAAAAAGGGAAGGAACAGGTTGAACGAAGAATACAAAGAAAGAAAGACCAATAAATCAAGTCAATAAATCAAGCTGCACCAAATATATATCACTTTCAACGATATGTCTTTGTGAAAATGTTGAAAAATGCCCAATCATACAATCTTAAAGAAAGTGACACAAACATTTGAAATTGAATGGGTTCTTCCCTGACCCATAATGCATCCTTCCACCAAGTTCCATGCAAATCCATTCAGTTAATTTTGTGTAATCTTGCCTCCTAACAAACAAGAAAACAGAGAAAAACATAACTTCCTTGTTGGAGTTAAACAAGGACAGAAAACTTTACAAATGTGCAGGTGGCAAAAACGACATATAAACCGAGAAACAGCTCCAGAATCCCAAACTTAGAACGTAGTGAGGTGAAATGAATAAATTCGATCATATATAATCAATCAACTCAAGCGGACGAGAACGAGCGGCGGTGGACGTGTTGGCGAGGTGAGGACAGGGCCAGTAGAGCTTGTCGACAGGCCAGCAGACAAGTTCTTCCCCTGACGCAGAGCAAGGATCAGTTTACCCTCTACTGGTTTCACAGCTCTGTTGCAACACACACACACACCAGAATGTTTTGTTTTTTTTAAATAAATTGCCTTGGTGTTTTTACTTAGTCTCCATACAGTGACTGAACTCAGTAGTGTCAGGTTATTAAAATCCACTCTGGCACACACACACACACACACACACACACACACACACACACACACACAGCGGCTTCATGCACCACGTCAACGTACTTTCAGATTGCAAATGTTGCCCCCACAGCCTGCACTGTTTCCAAGGTAAATACAAGGCTGCAAGAAGAGTAGCAACGACGAGGAGGGAGGGGGTGAGAGCGTGTTGCAGCAATGCAACAACTATATATGGTAAGTTCAAGGTAAATAGGTAATACTATAACTATTTGTTATAATAACTAAACTGAGCAACGTGTGCTCTATCAGGAACTAGAATGGCACTTGGAGCACAAACCTCCGCCGAGGCCCAACAGTTTAAAAAACAACTTTAAATTCAGAAGATTTATATTTGGATCTGCATCACATCTCACACACTGATAAATATCTGTCCCATTTTCATCAAGATCCATGAATTATTCTCTAAGAAATAAACAAAAGTGTTGAAAGACTCCCTGTCTTGCAATGCTAATGAAAGTGCCAAAAAACCTGGATCTGGATCCACAACAAATTTTGTATTTCTTCTTCCTAGTGTCAGACCCAACCCCTCCACAGAATTTCATGGAAATTATTTTTTTGCGTAATCTGCTAACAAACAAACAAGAAGAAGAACTTATGCCCTATATCGCCATGTTCAAGAAAGTGAAAAGACAATCCTGAATCTGTCCACTTCAGAATCGTATGGGCTCTTCCATGGGTCCTGCGCCACCCCTCCACAAAAGTTCATGGAAATTGGTTTGGTAGTTCTCACAAACAAATGCCTATGAAAGTAAATCCTTCCTGATGTAGTTATAGTTGTAACTATTGATGACATTATAACACACGATGAAAAGTTTTTGCTTTTTGACAAGACTGACAAGCCGACCGTTGCGTTGATATAAGATCTCTTCAGCGTTTCCCATCCATTGGCCTAAAACGGATTCCCTCCCTGTGATGTCGGCGGTGACTTCTGGGAAACCCGGTCCACTGCTTGGCAAGCAGAAAAGGTGTCATGATGGCATATCCTCGTTTCACAACATACTGTTGAGACTTATACCAAAGAATGCGTGAAGGGAAAGTCCAGCAGGCTCGGGTCCATGTGGTGCGTTGGTGTGAGTTTAGAACGATTCGCAGAGGTTAGTGCGTAATTTCCCCGTCCATAGTCTCCCTGTGGACTCGTGCCAACAAAGATATAGGATACTTTTTTTTATTCACACTCAGCGAACTCTGCTGCCATGTGAAACAAAAAGTTGAACTACTGTTTCACACTACGTTTCAACTGAAGAAGAGGAAGAAGAAGAACGCAACTCCCTGCTGTGAAATGCAAAAAAAAAAAGTAGAAATTGTCATATTTGAGCACAGCTGGAAGAGACACAAGTTGGAGTTAACAAGTTTTCCATCGCCTCTAATAAAAAAAAAATCCCAAAGTGTGGCTCTGACAGCTCGGAGGAACGTTAGAGCGATATTAGCATGTGATTGCTCGCTGCTCTCATCACTTGACAGATTCCAGTGGGCCGGGGCGGCTTCAGTTACAGCAGAGAGAGACAGGATGAGGGAGGCAGGAGGGGAGAGAGAGAGAGAGCGACAGGTTACAGAGGTCGTACCACTAGAGGGACACACGGAATGAGAGGGGTGACAGTTAGTACCTCTCTCTCTCTCTCTCTCTTGTCACACACACACACACACACACACACACACACACACACACACACACACACACACTCACAAACCTGTCATGGAAAATGAACTTAATACCTTCAGACCTCCCGAGATGTGAGGAAACTGAGTTGAAACGGAGATCAGTGATTCACCTGTTTACCAGTAATGGCGAGGTATAAATCCTGAAACCTGCCATGATTGGTGAAAATATGTAACCAAATATCGCTGTGTATGTTTGCATCTTCTAAGAAAATTCTCACGTCAGAAAAGTCCAAGAGGCTATAAATATTTGTCACAAAAACATCTGCCCCTGTGTGATTTTCTTCTCAACCATTAAAGGAATAGAGGTTTAAAGGGGTTTCAGTCCCCGCAAGATAACTGAGTTGTGTCATTATGGCCAGTTTGTGTGTGTATCTGTGTGTCAGCGTGCGATGGGTGTGTCCTGGGAAGACGACATGAGAGCCAACATTTGGTTAGGTTTTCAGACCACGAGCTTTGGTGTCACTGCGGGCCCTAAAACACACCTCCCACTGCAGGGAGGGAGTGGGCCAGCAAAAAGGAAAGTGAGTGCTTGTGTGTGTGTGTGTGTCTGTGAGTGTGTGTGTGTATCCAGAAGCTCACTGCCTTGATGGCTGCTCTGCATCACATGTAAATCTGTTCCTTTAGCATAGAACTTCATTTTCATAGTATAGGCTCTATAGGCTCTATTTGGGTAGGAATGTTAGTGACATGGCAATGTATTTTTGTTAATTGATTCTAATTGATTATTGCTTATCATCCTTTCCATTTTGATGAACACACGCACACACACACACACTCATTCACACACACACACACACACACACACACACACACACACACACACACACACACACACACACACACACACACACACACACACACACACACACACACACACACACACACAGAGTTCCAGTTGTAAATCTGCACCAGGTCCCTTTTAAAGCTCCCAGCACAGCTACAAAGCTCATGGAGCTGTGCTGTGGGCTCTCTCTCTCTCTCTCTCTCTCTCTCTCTCTCTCTCTCTCTCTCTCTCTCTCTCTCGCTCTCTCTTACTCTGTTTTGTGCTTTTCCTTTTTCCACCTCCCTCTGTTCTCTCCACTACCAGAGAGAGGACAGGATAAATGCATGAATAAAAGGAGAGAGAGTTGGTAAGGGAATAAATGTGGGAGGGAGAGACAGGCAGGGAGAAATTTGGTAAAAATCAAAGAGAGGGAGTGAGTGGGGAAAGAGATGTAGATGTGGTAGGAGAGGGTGAGGCAAAATAAAGAGAGAGAGAGAGAGAAAGAGGGTGAGTGAAACCGCTCTCTAATCAGTGAGGGGCTATATGGAGGCGGGCAGAGGTGCCTACTGTAATCCGATACACGTGCGCGCGCGGCGTGCATGCGCTCCGAGACAGGGGACTGAGTGAGCAGTCCAACACGCTGCCACTAACCCGGCGGAGATCGGAGAGGAAGGAGCGGAGCGCACTGCCGGAGCTGCTGGGAGAGAGGGGGAGAGAGGGAGAGAGAGAGAAGAGAAAGAGAGAGAGAGAGAGGGAGAGAGAGAGACATTCGTTCAGCACAGAGAGAGAAAGAGAGAGAGAGAGAGGGGGGAGACAGAGACGCGTGTTGGAGCAGAGAAAAGCTCAGTTTGGATGAGGAGCAGAGCGGAGAGGCTGCACGTTCATTTCCTCCCGATCAGCTTTTACGCACGCACACCGGTGCTGCTGCCGCCGCCTCCTCCGAGACACCTCAGCCTGCGTCCCTGGCGCAAGAAACGGAACCGTTCCCCATCCGGACAGTGTCCTCACAGGACAATCGATGGGACGACATTTGGTGTTTATTTTAATCACAGGTGCTTTTACCAAGTAGACGCGCCACTTGGAGATTGAGCCACAGGAGAAGATCTGGGAATATTTACATCGAAACAAACAGGGAAAGACGCGTGGGACTTTTCTCCCCCCCCCTTATTTGCCAAACTTATTTTTTTTTTGCCGGTAGATTCTTCTGATGGTTCCCGGTGAATCCAACAAGTGATTTTTTTTTTTTTACTTTGTTTGAATTTTGTAATTTCCCTCTCAGCCGTGTCAGGTCTGTATCCCCACGCGCGTCTTGCCTGACACACGGACCCGGTGCTGTCGACCCTGAGCACCGACATGGATTTCGCGACTTTAAAAACGTGTTTACCGGACGAACTGCGCTGATTTCAGGCCAGTTTCCTCGACAGAAGACGTGGTGCCACACACACTGACACAGCCTAAACGAACATTACAGTTTTTTCCACTTTGATATTGTTGGAGAGGAGAGCACACGCATTTGTGGAGGAGTTTGGGCACCGGTCGTGTTGCGCACTAGAGAAATAGAAAACTGTGGAAAAGGAGACTGTGGGAAAGGAGACTGTTGGATCACAAACTTCTCACATATTAAAACCACAGAAGAAGATAAGAAGTGACTTTTCCCCCACACATGAGAGGAGAGAAGATGGATTTACTCATATGGCTCTGTGGATGTTTACTGGCTTTTCTTTCGCCTCCAGTCAGAGCAGAAGAAGGAGGTAGGTTTTGACACTTTCCCTGCATGCCCGCTTTAATCCGTGTCACTTGTAGGTGCTAAATGGAAGTTAAACCGCTTCTTTTTCCCCAAAGAGAGACACCTCTCACACCCACAGCACCACTACGAGCATGTAAGACTCAGCAGAGACGTTTGTTTCTGAGAAGAAAATATATTTCCCCTTCAAACCAAAATGCGTAATGAGCGTAAAAAATAACATCCTGGAGAAATAACCATTACGAATTTTCTTATTACATGCACCCCCCCTTACATATATTTCCCTTTTAAATAAAATAATGATACATAAAGTGCGGAGGGACACTAATAATGAAGCTTTAGGACATTCGGGAGGGAGACCCCGGCTATAAAGGGCCATTCTCAGAATTTACCCATCTCGCTCGATTGGCGTTAACACCAGAGGTGACGAAGTAAAAATAGAAAAAGTAATAAACTTCTAATGATCGAACTAAATCCTTTAATTGTCCCACAACACCGAGTTTTTATGTATTTGGTGCCACATGTTTCTTTACGCAGCAAACTTTCAAACAGTGCGATCTTTACAAATCAAGTATCAGTGTCCCACCCTGCTGCTGCTGCTGCTGCTGGCGTCAGGAAACATCTTTATCATAATCTGTGGATTTTAATCTGCTGCTTGATCAACGACTGGTCTCCGGAGAGCTATTCAATAATGAAAAATCACTATAATGCTCCTGTTATATTCCTACCGAGGGACTAACTACCGCTGTCAGCTGGTGCGTAAGGTTCAGACTCGGGAGTTCATATGTGACCTTATCGCGCTTGTTCAATCTCAATATGTGTCACTGTATGATTTACTCCTACTTCAGAGTTTTTATTGAAAAGCCTGGCAGCTACTTGAATTTGGTCACGCGGGGCTTGTGGGGTTAGTGCGCAGAGCTGGTGGCGGGGAATCGGACCGAGTCCCCGGCTACCGGAGGCTTGCAGCGGCGGCGGCGGCGCTCCAGTCTCACGGAGGTCCGGTTCCAGCGGCTGCATGCGGAGGTCTGTCACTCCGCGAGTCCGCGTGAGCGATGCGGGGCAGGCTGTCCGGTGCATTAACACCTATCAGCAGGTCCACCTCCGCGCACATGACGTGAGAAACGATCCGCGCTTTGCACTCTATTAAATGTGGCACGACAGAAAACGGCAAACGCTCGTCGCTCACCGGTCCAATGCGTCTTCGTGCGTATCCAAACAATCTTTACGCACAGGGAGGAAACTGCTCGAGCTTCTCCGCGCAGCACAGACGCGTTTTTAGCTCGCTCGGTTAAACACTCATGTCTGTGGTGGTCGAGGCGTCCGTACTTAAATCCACTGTTATGTTACAGGTGGGTATTTATAGGGAACTTGTCTCAGCCAATCCGATCTGAGAACGTGGACTAGTTTTAACCGAATTGTTGTTAATAAAATACAAATTATAACTCATTTTACAGTGGAAATCCCTTTTATGCATTTTCAAAGAGACTGGCTGACATCCGGGTTCATTATAAGTAGTAATAATCTGCACAGTCTCACTGCTGCTGTTGGTTTATCATAGAAAAGAGACTGAAGACTTGGCTAAACCCTTTTTTATTACTCCTCAAGAGCCACATTCTGCTCTGAGATACATGTGTGTGTGTGTGTGCTAAGGTGCAAAAAGAGGCGACTGAAAAAGTGCATGTGTGGAGAAGCTGTTTTTTTGTTTTGATTTAAGGCTTATTCTGGAGGTGAGCCGTGGGGCTTTTTGTAGATCTCATGACTTGGATTGAGTGGCCCGTCTGCCAAATGTTGTTTTGGAGAAACACAGCGTGCAGCGAGAGAGAGAGAGAGAGAGAGAGAGAGAGAGAGAGAGAGAGAGAGAGAGAGAGAGAGAGAGAGAGCACAGTGGAGGCATATACTCTGCATCACATTTCACCTTGAATGTGAGAAGATATGTACCATGGAGCAGATTGGTCTGTGTGGATATTTCCATGTCAACCCGAGACCTGGCAGTCAGAGCAGGCCTGTGTGAATAAAACCCGCTGGAGCCATGTACCACCTCTGAATGTGGAGGTTTTTCTCTACTAACTGATAACTGCTGCCACTGTATATAAAATGTGCAGCCACTCCTGAGCCTGGTATCTTGTCATTTGATCAACAGTGTAAAGTGACCCATGTTAACAGCCAGTGTCAAAGCTGAGATTCTTACAATGCAGTGAAATTCACATTGGAAACTGGTTTTCAGGGTGAAATGACAAAGTGTTTAAATGTGGTTTCTGTTCCGTCTCCATTAGTCACCATTGTTTTTCGAGCACAATCTTAATTTAACCTAAACCAAGTAGTTCTTCTTCTAATCATGACATCACCAGTTCCATAAAATAATCTAGTAAAGCCATTGAATAATGTGTTCAGGTATGACAACCTGTTGCTATGTTTTGTTTTTTACTTGACAAAAAAAAAGGTTAACCATAGATTAACCTTAACTTTACCGGGGGGCCTCGATCAAGCTCTCCTCGACATCTCCCCCTGCTACACTGAGATCTACTGGAACACACACACACACACACACACACACACACACACACACACACACACACACACACACACACACATGCAGACACACACATGCTCAGCAGCAGGCTATGCACAGGATTGAAGCTTCCTCAGCAGTAAACTTTTAGCAGATGCCTCCGCTCGGGTTGTCTCCGGAGAGATGAGCAAGGAAAGCATCGTCAGACTTAAAAAAAAAAAGTGTATATATATATAGCAAGAGACAGGAGGGAGGGATGGAAGCACAGTGGGGAGGAAGTGGAGGGGACAGGCGGAGGGAGAGCTGCGAAGAAGAAGAAGAAGAAGAAGTGAAGCAAACGGAAGACCGATTTTTTAGCCTCGCTGTTTGATCCTGTTTCTTCATTCTGTTTGATCACAGCTGTGCCTGGAAGGGAGATAAACGGACGTAATTGGCCACTCAAGACCAGCTGTCGGCCTCCATAGTGTCTCCTCTGAAATATGCAGCTTGATGAAACAGGCTCGCTGCGATGCTTGCTGAAGTAGGAAGCCAGCAGTAGGATAAATTGCCCCACAGGTATACACGAGGGCTGCTTTATGAGACTGTTTTTTATTCATGGCTCCCACCAGCCTGGTTTAGAAAGTCTGAAACTGAAGGGGAGGGAATTTCTTTCCCGCATTTTGGGGTGAGAAAGTCACCACCCACTTATGATACAGGTTTCATCAATTCTGAATGTGATTGCACTTCAGTTATTTGTGCTTCAGGCTGCAGCGTTTTTTTTAATCGTCGGGTCATTGTTGTGCAGAATTTAAAGACATTTTACGAACTTACCAGTGTGAGCGTGATTGGGTTTCTAATGAATTTGTTATTTTTCTAGCCTCCAGCTTTTCTAGTCTCACAGAACCAGGTGCTGTGATGCCCCGTGGGGGGTCAGCGCCTTGTAATAATTAAATGTTGCATTGGACCAGGTCATGATGGCATCAATAAAGCAAACCATCCATGTCCTTTGTTCAGAAAAAGAAGAATATATTCACACCCAGATTCAGCTCACTACATAATAAACCGACTCTGACACAATTGCACAACGTAATCACTTTGTGTCGGGAAAAGAAAATCAATTATGAGCGTGAAATATTACAGACATTAAATCCTATAAAACATGCATTTAGCTGCATTTCTTTCCGCCACTGTAATTTGGGGTTTCCATGTGTAATTACTCAGTGCATATGGAGAAAGAAAAAGGGTAAAAATACAGCAGTATATTATGGCAAGTCAAATAAACTGTAAAAAAAGAGTGAGTGAGTGAATGTTCAATATTAGCAGCAAAGTATATGAGCGGCCTATAAAAAGAAAGGACAATTAGTGAGTCTGGAATCAGCTTAGTCTTGTATGTTTTTCTCTGCATTTCCCCATCATTTCATTCTAATTGTTTCAATTCCCATTTTCCCTTCGCTCTTTCTTCTGCGTTCGGATAATGACGGCAGGAAATTATAATCTAAAGTCTGTTTGTGATGCTTCCACGCGACCTGTGAACTCCCGTCCCGGCGGCAAAAGCACCTCGAGAAACAACAAAGCAATAAACAGAGAAAAAAATGGAGCAGAGGCGGAGGACGGAGGGCGAGAGAAGAAGAAACAATAAAAGATGGAGGGAGTAAAGAATCTTAAATGAGTTTTGGAGCACAGAGGAAAGAAAGGAAAGAAACAGAGAGAGCAGGAGAGAGGGCAATAGTGAAGTAAGAGGAGAGCAGCAGAGTGTGAAGCAGTTGAGTGGAGCCACCTGCAGTAAAGCAACCCAGACGTATTCCTCTGCTCTATCAGGCACAGGAGGTCTTCTGGCTTAAATGTAGTATATTATCAAGACACACACTGGTTTTATACGTCACCATTTTGGAAACATGGATGGCAACAGTTTTCCACAAAGTGTCCATAAATATCCTCTCCATCTCAAACGAAAACAGTCTTTTTACTGTCCTGATTAGACTGAAATGTCTGTGCGCGAGACAGCCGAGCGAGTGTGAGTCTGACAGGTGACACGCTGCCGCCACACACTTTCTACAAAACTGATTTCTTTTTAATCATCTCGCAGGCAGCAGGTGTTTTCCGGCAGGTTCTCATGATTAAGGCTCATTCTTTTTTTCAATCTCGTGATTCAGATGGCTGACATCTTTTTTCTTTTTTACCTTTTCCTTTTCTTTAAAGCACATCTGAGTAGAAGGAAAATCCATGAAAATCCAGATTTAATTAGCCATGCAACCTAAAAAAATCAACGGAATAAATAAATAAATAAATTTGGGCATCAAATGAGAGGACATTGTTGTTTTCTTTTCAATTATAACAGTAATGGAGGCCTAACAGCGGGGCCGGTCCACTGATATCAACAACCTACATTAGACAATTAACCCTCTGCGCACTCTCTTCCTTCTCTTTATGTCTCTTTCTCGTCTGTAAAAGCGAAAGGACAATTACTGGGTCCAGCAGGATGTTCTAATTACAGTTATCATGTCATTAGTAAACTGCTAGTATTCTAGTGTCTTCACTGGCCATTGGTAATGACTGGAGTAATTAGGGAGGATGGGGAGATGTGAGGTGTGTGTGTGTGTGTGTGTGTGTGTGTGTGTGTGTGTGTGTGTGTGTGTGTGTGTGTGTGTGTGTGGTGTGTGTGTGTGTGTGTGTGTGTGTGTGTGTGTGTGTGTGAGAGCAGAACAAAGGTCCTCAGAGGAAAAGGGGAGATCGTGGAAATCCTTCGAATGAGACTATTTGCCTGTCCACACTTCTCTTAAAACCTGTGTGTGTGTGTGTGTGTGTGTGTACCAGCTAAGCCTTCTGTGTCCTCTGTAGTCCCTCCAGAGCAGTGCCGTGCGAGGCCACACGTTGTTTTCCCTTTCTCTCTCTCTCCCTTCACGCTGAATCACCCTGTTGTTCCTCTCTTTTCATGGCGCCTCACCTCTCCTTTATTGGCGCACTCTGTCTCTTTCTCCACACCTCCCCGTGTCAGTGTTTTCCCTCGCTCCGATTAAGAAACCTCGCTCACCTTCTGTTTGGTCTCACTTTCGCAGCGGTGGGAAATCTCTTTTACTGTTTCACTCCCTTGTTGTTGTTGTTTCCCCTCAATCCTTGCTTTCTCAGCCTGGAAGAGAATAAGGCTCAATTATGGAAGTCTAGACAAAAAGACGAACAACCTACTTTGTGTTGTTTGAACCTTTATTTCTGTAGAATTGATTGGCCGATTGGAGGATACGTGTTCTTACAAAACAACAGGAACAGACAGTTGTAAACCAAACTCAACAAGAAGTCCTGGTTGTGTCATCTGAATTATCTTCAGGTTTATCAGAGCACTTGACCCGATGTCCGTTGGTTTAAATAAAAATGTAGAAATAGAAATGCAGAAATAACACAATATCAAGTTAAGTGGGCCTGATAGAAACATATAGAGCGTCAAAAACAGGCAGTAATAGAGGGGTCTTTAATATATATTTGTTGTGTTGTGTTTGTCTGTGTGGAGAGGCTGGGGTAGACTTCACCTGTTGGCACATTATCCAGCTGTTCTTATATTTGTGACAGTTTTAGAAGATATAGACAAATGATATCGCATCAGAAAAACCCTAATATGTGTTGTTCCAGAGAGAATGGACACACTAGGTGTTATGATGTTTTACTTTTGAAGACTTGTTGAATATGATAGAGAAACAAACTTGGCTGTTGGTTGAGAGGAAATAGTTTTAATGTACTTTGTAAGAAAGTGTTTACGGGACTGATATTAATGAGCGTGTTAATTTGGTGCAGATCCAGAATTATAAATCTGGATCTAGTGAATTTAAAAGTGGTTTCCTAAGGGGACCGCTGGCAGAGGTACGGAAAGTGCTACTCTAGTTTAACCTGAGACTCTTTCTCTCCAGTCATTTCCGAACATCATTTTTTACCTCCTTTCCTTTACACTCTGTTGCTCGTCCTCTCTCTCACACACACACACCGTTCTGCTTCAGTTATCTTTTCAGTTTATCCGCTGCCGCTCTCTCTCTGTCAAAGATCTTTCGTTTCTCTCTCTACCTTCCTGTACTCCGTCCTATTATCTCTCTCTCCTTTCTAAATCTCCGTAGGTCACCTAAGGTCTCTGCTCTCAAGCGGAGCAGCTTGTTCTCTTGTCAGTTCTTTTTCTGTATCACACACTCATCCTTTATTTTTTTTTTCGAGTCCTCATCTCTCTGCTCTCCAGTTTCCCATCATTCTTTGTGTTTCTCAGAGCCTTTGTAGTCCTCCGCCATTCCCTTTCTCTATTTTAACACACACTCCAACAAACACACACCGTTCTCTCTGTAATTTTCCACTGTGGCTTAATGCAGGTCACCTGGAGAAAAGCACAACCCCACCTGTTTGTGTGTGTGTGTGTGTGTGTGTGTGTGTGTGTGTGTGAGTTGTATTTTTTGTCCAGTGAGCTGTTCTGAGCTGCTGACTTTCTCTTTTCAGATGATGAGAGACAGATGTTCTGGCGTTGCTCTCTCCCCTTTCGCCCTGCTCTGCCTCCTTCTCCCTTTCTTTCTCTCCCTCTCTCTGTCCATTCCTGAGGTTTGTCGGGTCTCGGTGACTAAAAAGCTCCTTGGTTTTGATCCAAAGAAGACATCTCGGGCTGTTATTTTCAGTGTTTTGTCGGAGTCATACAAAAGCTTTTAAAACTCCAAATGTGTGTGTATTTCCTCCGTTTAAGGTAACGGTGCCTGAAGCATTTTGTGAGTGCTTCGAGATGCCGGAGCCAAAAACCATCCTCCTGAAAACGCACCGCAAATTGTAAAAATGCCAAGAAATCAATGGAAGAATTAGCATTTCTTTCCCCCTCGGGCTTTGATGCAGATGTTCAGAGTCTATTGATTGGATTGTTGGATTCCGGGACCTGTTTCCTACGAGGTCAAAATGATGTGACTCACTCTACTGTTTTGAGTATTGGGACCAGTGTTGGTGGATAATGAGCTCTCTGGTTAGCTGGTCAGCTTCCTCACTTTCATACAGGAACACTAAAAACACCAATGCTCTTCTTACTGGCCCGCACCAGTTGAAATGAGCAAGGGTTATGCAAAGTTCCCCCGGATGAAGAAAATCGATCTGGATTTCGAAAAGTGTCTCTTCAGGGTCAAGTCAGACTCGGAGGGAAAATGAATATGTAAGAGAGCTTAGAAACAAGGTCAGAGAATTTGCATCCGGGTCTAACAAACAAGGATAGTTCCATTTTGCAAAGCAGCTCCACGTTGAAGCGTGTAACGCTTGTGACTTTGTGCGATTGTTTTGTGTGCCCCCTCTGCTGTGCATGCATTTCCGTACACGTTTTGATTTCCACCGTATGGGTGGATCTGTGTGTGTCTGTGTTGAGGTATGTGCATGTGAAGGGAAAAAGTTGCTGAATAGGTGTTATCAGGAGGCAACACTGAACGTGGCGTAGAGCCATAAATAATGCAGCGACCTGTCTCATATCCCTGCTTGACTGCTTAGCATCGTTTACTGCTGCTTATCCTGGGTGTGTGTCTCTACGTGGGTATGTGTGTGTGTGTGGTCTGAACCCATTGATGCCTCAGCCAGAGGGGGATAAGCGATGTTCAGCGGTTTGTGTTTGTGCATTTTGTTGTGAATATGTGGTCTAAATACAACCTCTCCCTGAAGATCACACACGCCGATGTGGTTGAGAGAGAAGCTGCGTTGTGTGAAGTCCGGGGTCAAGAGCAGGGAAGGGTTGTCGTCACTGAGCGACAGACAAACAGAGACGGAGTAAAGAAAATTGTGGTGTTTTAGATGTGTTGTTTTTTGTTTCATCTCGTAAAAGTACCAACTCACTACAGACTTAAACACAGTCTGTGGTGGACTGAAGCAAGAACCTGAGCTGAGCCTGGGTATTGTGCTTCAGTGCAGTTTTACTCATTCTCAACTTGAGTCATTCCATGTTGTGTTGTTCATACCTATTCGTTTGTCAAAAGCAAAGTTCTTATGCTTTTAAGATACTTTTGGGCACTATGGCTTTTACTGATAGGACAGAATGTAGGTTTGAGAGAGAGAGAGAGAGAGAGAGAGAGAGAGAGAGAGAGAGAGAGACTCCACCCATGCCCCCCTCTGTAATTACTTTCACATTATAATAATTATAATAATAATACTGTGTATGTATACAACATTTTTTCATAATAATGTGTATGTGTAATATCTACAACAACTTGCCAGCATATAACTTTTTTACAAATCAAACTACACAAAAGTTCATGAATTAGGTAACAGTAGAACTGCGACATAAACATGAATACAATGAGACACTTACACTCTACTATGTCGTGTCCAAGTACATTTTGCTGATACTACTGTAGAACTTATAGTTGTGAGTGTATTTTAACATTGTAGTGCTTCTGCTTTTACTTGAGTAAATGGTCTGAATAATTTAGGTAGGCGGCCACCTACGTATGCAGCTGCTTGAAGCAGAGAATCGTACAACTATACTAAAGTTAACTTCTCAGATCACATTTTTATAGCTTTTGTCATAATATAAAGAAGTTGTGAGGACATTTTACTCACAGAGGATTCCTTTAGGCCTGGGCTCAATGCAACATTGCTAAAAAGAATAAAATCAAGTGGGGTAAATTATCCTTAAAGGCTTGAGGCAACTGCAACCCCTTTATTCTCTCCTTCCTCCTCTTTTCTCAACCCTGCAATCATCTGCATTAAGGCCGCTTCAGTTCATCTTCTGTCACTCTCCGTCTCTCTTAGGTTTACCTGTTTGATAATTCTTGACATGAATTCAGGCATTTTCCCAACTCAGCATCTCCACTGTCCTCCAACTCGCCCACTGCACTTTCTCCGCAGCGTACAGGTCAGGCTGCCGGAGAGTGGAATACAAATGAGCAGCTATAGATTCAGTTTTGGATGGATGTTGCATTCAGACAGTTTCTTGGTTTTAGAAATAAAGACAGCAGTTAGCTGTTCTACCCAAAAGAAAAATGTTTGGTGTAGGAACATAAAATAATTGATAATCTGCACCTCAGCATCATATTATTGTATGTATACATCTATAAGTGTGTATGTGTGCACCAATTGAACAAACAATGTCACATTCACTTAAAATTCAAAAGATGTTTGTGACACCCTTTGCCTTGTTTGGATGTGATAAATGAATTACTTTGTGTGTGTGTGTGTGTGATGAGTCCAGAGATTAATGGACCCTTGAAGCGGAGTAGACACAATACTTCACACACACACACACACACAGAGCATCTGCCTCTCTGTCACACCGACCATGTTCATTTGACGCTTGGAGGTGCTGTCGTCATCGGCTGCATGCCAGAGGTGAGAGGAGAGGAGGAGGAGAAGAAGAAGATGAGGGGGAGTCTGAAAAAATTAGAAAAGTGGAAGAAAAGACGAGAGTGATACAGACACAAACCTGCTCAAGTAAAAAGTTGTAGAGTGATAATAGATAAATGGACAATAATCTCGAATATAGTCTCAAAAAGAGTGTTGTATCTTGTTAGTTAACTAATCCAGCCACTGCATATGCGCCAGTTGGCAGTTTGAGTCAGATATAGGCAGAAGTAAAGTAAAGAGTGAAGTAGAAAAAGAAGAACAACACTCCACTGCCTGTACCAGAGTCTTGTGCAGGGACTGAATCTTATAAAATCATGTTTTGGCTCTTATAGTTCTCAACCCACCCCGATAACAACCAAGCTGCAGAGCATTAAGTTATTAGTTTGTTAGATTTATCGAACAATCTTTAGTTTCTCCCCCTTGCGCCGCCTCTCTGCATATCCCAGATTTTTCCGGCGGATACAGTTTGCAAAGCGCTGTGCTAAAAGTGGTGTTTGGCTGATGCTGCTGTGAGATTCCAGAGTGGTTAAGCACTAATCCAGGTGGTGCTGAGATGAAATGCGTCTGGCCGGGTTACATAGGCCCTGTAACTCTATTCCTGTTTTACTGAATGTCACCAAGGAGATTGGAAACAGATAGGAGGAGACAGACAGGACTAGTTGGCTCACAGCATGAGGGGGGGGGGAGACAGACGGAGATAGAGAGATAGAGATAGAGGTAGAGATAGATAGATAGAGAGAGATATAGAGGGGTGATCACTAATTATTTGCAGACAGGGTGAGGTAGATAACAGATAAAGCTGCCCCAGTGTCTGACTGACCCACACCTCCCTCTTCTCCAGCCGACTCTGAAGTGCATGAGTAAATATCAATCAGTCCACGTGCCTGCGTACAGTAGCTGCAGCCACGACACAACAAAATGTGATCGTCAGCGTTTCCTGGTGTATTTGTTTGTCTATTTGAATTTGTTTACGAAGACTGCATCTGATAAAGTGTTTATGCCGTGCGTGCATGCGTGTGTGTGTGTTAATGTTGAATGTGTACAGTTACTCCCTTTAGGAGGATAGGTTTACAGTAGCCGCTCTATTAATAACATTCAAACATGTTGTATTCTGCTGAGTAGTTTGACTTGGCTATGTCACCCCACTCAGCACAGTGGCAATAAATAATAAATACAGTGGCTGGTTTTTTTATCAGGTTGGTGTTTGTAGAGGCACACTGAGTCTGAACTGACAGAGGAATGATTGTTCGAATGCAGAACGGGGGACAAATGAAACAAAACGCTGTAAATTGAGTGAGGGAAACAGGACGACAACAGGCAGGAGAGGTCATGGAAAGGTTTGACGAAATGAATCATGGCCTTCGCAGTCACCACATCTCAAACCAGTTGAACGCCAAAGGGAGACTTGGGCAAAGACCAGTTGGACAGCTCTTTCCTCCACCACCACCGTTTAGTTTTTTATCTCTCCATTAGATTTCAGAGAATTGTAGAATCAATACCAAGGTGGACTGAAACTGTTTTGGCAGCTCACTGGGGCCCGGCACCTTACCTCGTGTGTTTTATCCTCTTTCTGTGCTTCCCAGCGAGCAGCAGACAAACATGCTGCTTTTATTTGAGTGACCATCATGTCCGAACTCCGAGACTCTATATAAAGATGGACGACATGACTGCTCCTTAAAAGTGAAGCCAAAGTGTCTCAATTGCCCCCTGATGGCGGAAGTATAAGTCATTAACCCCTTGGTGGTGGATGGGACATTGACATCATATTTGTCATTTTGGGTAGTTCTTATCATACTGATGTTTGTTCGAGTGCTCCTTTGGAAAGTTTGGTTTTAATTAGTGATTTGATGTCATAAAAACAGGGTGAAATGTCGTGATTGACAGCTGAGACTGACCCATGATTGGTCAAACATATATCAGTGGACATGGGTACCACAGGTTCATCCCCCACTACTGTGCACACTGCCTGCTTTCGTATCTTGGATATTTTGGTATCAGTTCTGGATAGTGGAAAGATGGATATACACTCTAAAGCCCAAATGTACTAATGCAATCACTGTACCATGCAGACATATCCCCTGGGTATTGTAGTTCTTTCAAAAGTAACAAACATTTAAGATACATATATTTCTAAAATAAGTCATTTGTCTGCAAGTGTTGAAAGACCAGACATTATATCTTCCGACGTGTTATTTTGTGGATGTTAAATGAGCAAAGTGAAAAACAGTCTCCTCCAGCAGATAGAGGCTCAGATGCTGCCATTATGTTAGAAGTGCTTGGCCTTAACAAAGACGGATGTCATCGTATGTCCACCAGTATGGTTTAGGTTAAGGTTTTTTTCCGGATCTTAAACAATGACAGGAGTTCAGCTCATGAAATTGGCTGAGTAGTCAATCAAACCGAGCAGCCAGCGTGGTGCACAATAGAGGCCATACAGTGTAATACAGTGGGGTTGTGTGTGTTATGTCGGTGGGTGTCACAGATATATATGAGTTACCCGTCCATGTGGGGCTACATCTGCAGCACTGAATGAGTGGCATTGTTGATGACATGACACAGATGTATGACCGCTGACAAGTGGATCCGCTCGCAGACAGTAACGGTGGCATCTGGTCAGCTCTGTGTGTGTGTGTGTGTGTGTGTGTGTGTGTGTGTGTGTGTGCATCAGTCTTGGGTCAGAATGGAGTCATTGTACGTCATGATGCTACATTGACCTTGACTCCAAATTCACAGAGACATCTACACACACACACACACACACACATCTGTGTTCCTCACATCCTGTCTCTGCAAACACAACTCTTATCTGCATTTTATCTGTTTTGCCTCTTTTCCTCCTGTGTCAAATCATGAATAATGAAAAATATGTATTCGATTTGATTTGAATGACTTCATAGAGCGCGTTGACGTCCACCTGGTCAGTCTCGATAAGAAAACAACGTTGACCCTGTTGATGCTCTAGACTTTTATCTGCTGTTGTGAGGGAAGTTATTATAGCGCCATGTTGATATTGGTGGCTTATCTGATTGGTCCTCCTTTGTTTTTGCCAGAAAGTTTTCTCTTTGAATGGTCACTTCTTGCCCTTTAGCCCCCCCCCCCTCCGATGTTCTCAACGTCTCCTGTCTTAGTTGTTTTTCATCACATTTTTAAACACTAATCAGTGACCTTATTCAGTATGTGAACCACCTGAATGTTATCACTTTAACCCTATTATAAAGATTTCCATATTTTACCCAAGGTGATGTCGTGGACAAAAGCAAAACAAAAACATGTTTGTGCGTCTGCTTGACTTTCTGAATCATCTAATAACTTCCTCCTTCTCTTTCCCCCTCACGCAGCGTCTGAGCCATGCGGCGGCTTTTTAGATGCCAGCGATGCCGGATACATCACCACACCTGGCTACCCGCTGGAGTACCCGCCCCACCAGAACTGCCGCTGGGTCATCACGGCCCCCGAGCCTTCGCAACGCATTGTCCTCAACTTCAACCCGCACTTTGAGATAGAGAAGCTGGACTGCAGGTAAGGAGACGTGTGCTGGAATGGATGGATCGATTTTAGATGAAAGACAAGAGATGAATGGAAAAACAGAGAAAAATAAAAGTATGGATTAAGAGATGTGAAGTTGCTCGGAGGTTGGGTCGAGGAAGTGTTCTTTTACTTCGGTCTCTGCGGAGTTTCTGTCTCCACCAGCTTGTCTCTGCATGTGTGAGAGTTGTTGGGTGCATTTGGTGAACTTCAGCCCACTCTCCTCCTGTTTTTCTGGCTTTTGCTATCCCATAATAATCACTCTGGGACCTCCCTCGGTCCCTCGCCTCTAATTATCAACGTCTAATTACAACACATTTACTGTTCCGGGATGGTTTTCACACTTCAAAAAGAATTAAACACAGATTAGAGGATTTGTTGTCCAGCATTGTGTTTGGGCTGTTTGGCTTTTGTTGCATGGTGAGACTGAGAGAGCGGCAGGCGATGAGGCAGACAGAAAAACAAACAGCCACACTGAGGGAAGGTTACACAGGCAACAAGCTGTCAGAAAGTTTAGAACAACACACATCTTAATAATAGCACAGCACCATTGAAAACATGGCTATATGATGCATCAGAGAGGAATTTGACGGAATATTAAAACAACAAAAAAGGATTAAATGATAACAAATATATGATTAGAGGGATTATGGAGCATGTGAAATGGTTCCTGGCCCAGCTCACATAATCCCCTTTAAACACAGACTCACAGGTTATGGGCTCAACGTTTAATAAAAATAAGTCTGCTATGATTTTCAATAGCCGCCATACAGGAATCAAAATGTTGTAACCATGAAACACAGTTATTAGTAACCAGGATGCTTGTATTTGTCCTGAATACATAGATTTGAATAACCATATCCTGAATATGACCAATACCAGGATCAGCCTCATAACTGGGATACTAGTGGCCCAGTCACTAACCCACTCTGAGAGACTGTCAATCCATCCTTCACATCAGAGGCACCACTATTTCTCTGGAATCTAATGGGCACTATGAATGTATGGGGCTGCAGACACAAACCCACTGTCACAGGCAGGAGGGTAAACACTCAAATCACACACACACACACACACACACACACACACACACACACACACACACACACTTTTACCCTATCTCCCGAAACGTCCCTGTTCCGGTGCTTTCCCATCAAGTTATTAACATTTCAGGCGTATCAATTATAGATCGTCAAATTCCCCCACTCAGATGTACCAAAATCATTCGGACATTTCTTTGTTGGAATCTAAGCATCAATATTTCACCGGCTGGCTGTTTGTTGAAAGGCTGAACCGTTGGAAAGGCCCACTGTGCTTTGCTCTGTTTTGTCTCCTTCTGTCTCCATGTCCTTGTCATGTACGCTTTACAGTTCTAATGCATGAATCAGTTTGATGCATTAGATCCTCTCTCTCTCTTTCTGGCTGCATCCTTCGCCCTCAGTCGTCCATGTTTTCTTGTTACATCTATTTAAAGGCCAGTCGGTTCCCAGGGGCAGAGAATCTGGTTGAACCCCCAGAAACAACAGGCTCTGATTTATGAATTATGCACATACTGTATTTGTGCCTTTATGTTTATGGTCTCTTACTTTTTCTTAGCTTTTATTCCCGTAATGACGAGTCACATTTTTTAGAGAAGCGATTCTTCAAACTTGTGTGTGTGAGAGTGAGATATTCTCAGTGTTGGTGGCAACATCTCCAGCCTAATAGACTGTTATTTACAAGTGACCCACAGCACAGAGCTATTTAGGTCTTCAGGCGCCCAACGCTGCGAGTGAGTTAGTGTGTGTGTGTGTGTGTGTGTGTGTGTGTGTGTGTGTGTGTGTGTGTGTGTGTGTGTTGTGTGTCGAGGGGTATGCTGAAATTGAGCTGTTAGGTTTCGGAGGGCAGAGAGGCCAAAGAGAAGACGCTGACTGAGTGTGTGTGTGTTGGGGACGTGGGTGGGTGGGTGGGGGGGCAGACATACATACAGTATGTGGTCACCCAGTGATTGTCAGCAACAACCCTGACACACATGCGTAGGAACGCACACACGTATACACCAGCGTCTCCGTCTACGTCTCCTGCTGTCAAATATCGTCTTTCTCTGGTCTGTCTCTAATTGTTAACCCATTAATATCTGGCCTTTTCTCAGGCCCCATAATTAAGAGTGTATACCTCTGCAACTACAGGGTCTATATGAATAATCATGTCAACAGTCTATAAAGTTAACACCTGTGAGATTTCTGCAGAGGTGTAAGCATCAGTAAATGAAGATTGAACACAAAATGAAAAGTCCGCCTCAGAGATTCAACATTTTAAAAGTGAATATCCACTGTGAAATAATGCAGTTGTAGCTCAAAAACCTCTTGTAATCCATCGCACAACATGTGAGCATTATCTGGGCCACGACAGAGGTTTCAATCAACAATCATTCCGAATCATCAAATCGATGTAATGTGGTCATTAGTTCACATGCTCATTTTTCAAGCTACACACGGGCACACACTCATCTTATTGGGACGGATGAGTCATCTATACAATGACTTCGTCTGCTTCCGCTGTGTCTCTGTTCATCTCATCAAAAACTCAGGAAACAGTTTAACACAACAATCATATCAACGCATCGGCTCACACACTCTTGCACTTGCACAAACACCACTGCCCCTCAGACGAGAGTTGCTTTATTACCGCAGGTCGCGATAGTTGAGGCCATCTCATCTATTACGGCCCTGATTGGAATTTAAAATGGTAATCTGTAATCTATAATGCATCACATTTTGTCAAGCGCTCCTCTGGCTCTGCGGGCGAAATCGATGGAGAGGTGGTCACAGAGAGAGAGAGAGAGAGAGAGAGATGTTTTCATTAAGATTCATATACAGTGGCCATTAAAGTGCAGGGAGACAGCTGAGGGAGGGGGGGCGAGGCGGAGGGCATGTTGGTGCCCCTGCTGAAATGAACATCTCCACGGCTCATCATTAGTCACCATGACTTCCCTTTGCCCATCACATGTCACGGCTCCACATCCGTCCATCACTGGAGACAGGGCTCACTTATCAGCCGTATCTCCTGTTCTTGTGTGTCTCAAAACCACATGATGGACGGATACAGAGATAGAGTGACATTTCTATGGCTATGGTCAAATGTGTATGAGTGTGTGCTTGGCCTTTTGGGACAGATGAAAGGAAGAGGTGGAAATATGATATTGTCGTTCATTATTATTGGACTGTTGCTTTGAAGAGATAATTATTATGCTGGCATGTTATTGGAAGTGGGAAAGGTGATAGTTCATGTTTATTTGTATTAGTACATTACAGAGCAATGGGTCACATGTTTGTTGTCGAGGTGATACTTACTGCTTCTGTCATAATGGCTGTTTACAATTATGAATGCTGGTTATGATTCATATATTGATATTGAGACTTGAACTAGAGTGTGAAGGGTGCAAGCTATTTTAAGGAACTGTCACAGGAACAGTCTCTGATATTAACAAACAAAAAACAGTGGATTGACAAAACACAGAGACCGGAAACAGACTTCAAACACGACTGACAAGTAAAAACACTCATTTATTTTTAAATTATTTTTTTTTTTTTTTAAATGCTTGTGAATTATCAGCTGCCAATTTAAGTTTGTAAAGTTACATTTTGCCATTTAGCTTGTTGTGTATCTTGTGTACTTTCATTTGTGGTTATTACAGTCGATGTCCCTTAGCTCCTCACCGAAACTAGAGTAGATAGTAACTTAACCACAAGTTGGTTAAGTTGGTTATATTTTGTACCCATTGGCCTACACATCTGTTATGGTTCAGGACTGTGACACACACAGTACATGAGAACAGTCAATCCAGTGCTCTAACCATGCAAATGACATATCGAATTCCTAAACTCTGCACAGTCCAGTTCTTTGACAGTATTTTTACAGTGCTTAAGTACTTTTTGGTATTCACAGAAAAGAAGCGAAGCAATGCTCTTTCCTGAATTTAAATCTCTTTTATGCAGAGTCATCTAACAGAAAGTGATTCTCCATGTGGTAAAATTCTAACATGGTTAAGATCAGAGAACTATGACAGAATAGTTTTTTTAAGTGTGTGAAGCCTTTAAAGGCTGCGGTTGGTTGTCTACTTCACATTTTCCTCTTAGCTCACTGCCCTGCTCTGTCTCTGAGAGCAAGATCTCTATTTGGACTGTCTGGAAAGAACGTGTGTGTGTATATACACTCACTCACACACACACACACACACACACACACACACACACACGGCAGCTCAGGGAAAAGTGCAGCGTCAGGGTCCGTTGAGGGCAGGCTCAAATCATCCTGACAGCTACCTCCTCTCGCTCTCCTCTCCTCTTTCCTCCTGGCTCTCTCCCACTCCTCACCCTCTCTCGCCTTTTACTCCTCTCTTCCAATCCTCACCCCTCCCGTCCCCCTCACCACTGCCCAACGGACCCCATCTATCATCTTTCATCTGCTCCTGCGGCCTTCCCCCTGTCCCACCCTCTGTTCCCTCCTCCTCCCTTATTCATCACCTCAACTCTCCCTCCGTCCCTCCTCCTCTCTCTGGTTCTCTCCTTCCCTTCCCTCCTCGCCCTCTTAGCTCCGCAGTGTGCCAATCTCTGACAGCCTAGGCTAAATCATTATTCAGCATTGCATATGAGAATTCACCGGCAGCGAGCCAAATGCCACACTCTCCTCCCCGTTTGCCCTCTCCCTCTTTAAAATGCACCTATTCTTCTCTCTTTACCATTTATAGACGTTTCCTCCGCCTCCATCCATCTTCATCTTCTTTTATCCCCCAGTCCGTGTCCATCCATCACTTAAATTCCTTTTCTATATGTCTATCACTTTTTCCTCATCCCCTCTTCATTCTCCACCCTCTCCAGTTCAAGTCAAGTCAGATGCTTTCTGTAATAGCGATATGAGAAGCATATCTGAAACGTAAGCGTGCTCAAACAGGTGTAGAAATGCACACACAGGTGCCAGCGTTTTTTTTCTGACCTCTAAAATAAACTCGTACACAGTGGCCATGTGACTGTGGAGGCAGACAGGCAGTTTCACGGTGATGTGGCTCACACAATAAGTGGAGTAAAGCAGTGAGTTAAGAAGTGATTTATATGACAGAGAAGCTGCAGTCAACGATAATGGTTTCACTAATGATTTAGACCTTGTCTTTGTATTCTGCCTCAATCAATCACTTAACTTCACGCTATAATCTTCTCTCCTCTGCTCTCCTCTCGTCTCCTCTTCTCTCCTCTCCTCTCGTTTTCTCTCCTCTCCTCTTCTCTTCTCTTCTCTTCTCTTCTCTTCTCTTCTCTTCTCTTCTCTTCTCTTCTCTCCTCTCCTCTTCTCCTTTCCTCCCCGCACACCTGACTAGCAGGTGAGTGTCCTGTGAGGACACGACAAAGGGAAGGGCAGCGGGGAAAAGTGATGTGATGTGACACTGGCCCGAGGGCAGGAGGGAGGAAATAAAAGATGGAGGTAGAGATGAGGAAAGTATATGACAGAGGGACGAGCAGCATGTGGAGTGACAGTGGATGTTCAGTTGCCGGCTGTGGGCATTTAGCAGCTGCTGCATGTTTGAATTAGCATCATAGTGAGTGTATCAGCAGGGGAGTCATACGTCCAGACAAACATTTCCTCATGCAGACTGTTACCAAAAACAGCACAGGAGCCACATTCAAGCCATCAGCTGAATAAATGTATTATAGTAAAAACATTCACCTGAATAAAGCTTATGGTCCCCCAACTGTTCATTTGTAAGTAATACCTCATTTACCAAAATTAGAAGGTATACCCAGTTTTTTAAAACATATTCCCATCACAAGTAGTGGAGTTTAACTTTTTTCCCCCTGGTGCGTCATGTGCGACCTCACGCACTGACCCAGGTGACACGTTTCCATCACTGCTGATCAGAGCCGGAGCCGATAAAAACCAGTGTCTACTGCAGAGTCATTTGACCCTGGTGTGAATGCAGATTGAATCCATTCCCAATGTGGACAAAAGCCAGGTGCTGGTGGGTGTCAGGGGGGTTTTTGACCCAGGGAAGGGGGTTAGGTCAATAGCTGTTGACTGGATTCAAAAAACCAAAAACGTTAAGAGGTCATGTCAGAGTTGCTTGCTTTTTTCAAATCAGGTTGTAGATTGTCTGAGTTCCCAAGAAATGTGAAATTTTTTTAATTGTTCAATGGCAAGATAGTTTAAGAGCCCCCCCCCCCGGCTCTCTCTCTTGCTCTCTCTCTCACACACAGACACACTCATGTAATAATGATAATATCAGTGCTCTGATTTACAGACGCTCCCTGAGGCCCAGGCCGTCCTAATCAATGTTTGTAACTGTAATGACAGTAAGTGTGTGTGTGTGTGTGTGTGTGTGTGTGTGTGTGTGTGTGTGTGTGTGTGTGGCCGGGTGGGATGGTTGGCTGTGTTTGTCTGTGAAGGACTGACCCTGATCAATGTGTGTTAAAGCCATAATGAGGAATCGATTGGTTCTCCTGGAGACTGCTGCTGCACACACACACACACACACACACACACGCACACGCACACACACGCACACAGACACACACACACACACACACACACACACCCACACACACTGTCCGGCAGTAATAGGCCTATTACTTGATAACAGTTAAGTCAGTCATCCTCCTCTCTACACTCTTTATTAACTACTTCAGTGACAGACTGGCCGTGGCTGCTCGGTGTGAATGTTGGTATTTTATCCAATATTAATGGTCTTCTGTATTAATTGAATAAAAATGTGGCAGCGGCTTTGACAGCATTGATTAGGTGTTGATGTGAATATAAAGAACACTATTTAAGACATTAGCTTTCTTATATTGTGTGATAGTAACTCACGAGAGAAGCCAAGGTGGTTATGTTTTTGTCTGCAATTGTTTGTCAGGTAGTCAAAATTAAAATGTGGTTTCATAAGGGGACCGGCAGGGATATGTGCTCTAGTGAGCACCATTCTACTTTTAAAGTCCTTTATCTCCAGGGATATGTTCAGGAACAAGAAGTAGGAGTAAGTGATAAAGACTAGAAACAATCCCTGATCTACAGCCTGTCGTGCCTTGTGGGGATTATCAGTGCTGCTCGAAGCATCTTAGTCAGAGGGCTTGGCTGAATCCACCACCTCTATAATTGTTCTTGTCCTGACAGACCAACTTTACTTCCCTGGAAACCACCATAAATACCTTTTATGGGAATTTAGCTTGAATCACGTTGTGTCATTAGTTGACTGGCGCAGGAGAGAGTTGGTGCATGTGTAATTTCTTGTAAACGGTTTCAGTTCCTATAAAAATGTTTGTGTGGGGCCACCCATGATTTCACTTCCCTCGCAGCGAGAAGTACACGAGATGATGGCATGGTGGGAAAAAGAAAAACAATTAAACACAGGGAATGTTGTCCCTATAAATAAATACAAAAAACACTGTTGGAAATTTAGTATAGTTTCAATTCAGTTCAGTTCAAATTATGATTAGACTTTCCCTGCTTTCGCCACACAAACTTGATCATTGAGAAAGACGACATAACACGTCCAAGGAATTCAAATTTGGATGAATTAACAACTTTTGTCCTTTATGTTTGAAGAGACTTTAATCCTCTCTCTCTGGTTTTCACATTGTGCCAAACGCTCACACATTACTGCGAGTCTGGCCTGCTGTCAGCTTTCTTTAGTGTGTGTTTGTGTTTCCGTGTGTGTGTTTGTGTGTCTACAGTGCAGACGCTCTGTCTGCGGCTCAGGGCACCCCCGATGTTTGAAAGAAATGTGCAGGTGTAAGAACACAACTCCTCTCTGACCTAAAGGGAGAGAGAACGTGTGAAAGGCAATTAAGACCCAGGCAGAGAGGAGTGTCCGTATCTCAGCCGCTCTCTTGGTTCCCATCAGAAAAAAAGACTTTGGAGAGCCACCCACCCCCAAAGCACACAAACATAAATCTCACATCATGTCAGTTCTTTGACATCCACATGTTTGCTAGTCTACAGTTCCACTTTCACAACTCAACACAAACCATGAACGCTCAATCCTTCTGTACGACCTTAACTTCCCGTGTTGCAGGCTTTGGAACAACTATTTTATTTTATCATCATTTCCCTTCATGCGAGCAAGGAAAAATAAAAACCCAGTACACAGCTTGTTAACAAGCGTATTTCGGGGAAAAGTGTGGGAGAAACAGGTTCAGGGTTTTTGTACCTCCCCGTGGCAAGCCTCGGCAAATCACTGATTGGCTGCAGTGAAATATATTGGGGGAGCGGAGAGAGAGAGACAGATGATGGGATTAAACAGTTTGTTAGGAGCTGTGTTCCTCCTACACAGCGACAGATTGGGAGCCTCAAACCCTCCTATAGATCCATCTGAGTCCATGGCCGCAGGCTCCGTGTGTGCATCAGTGTAGTTTACATGAGAGACGGATGGTGTGTGTGTTTGTTTGTGCAGGTGTCTTGTGTGTGTGAGTGTGTGAGTGTGTGTGCTGACTTAGAACAAGCAGCAGGGCTGTGGGGAGCGATGGAGGGACACCTGTCTCTGTCTGTCTGAGGGGAGGTGTTGGCAGAGGCGAGTGCAGTGTCATGTTCTCCCTGTGACGGCATCAACCCTGTGATCGTTTTTGGCTTCGTTTTGTCTTCACCTGACGAACGAGCACTTTTTCTCAAACGCTCTCCAAAGTGGATAAAAGCTGCCAGGTCGGGGTTTTTAACAGTGGACGTGTCAGGCTGCACTGACACTGACTCACGAGCTGCGTAACTGTGTAAAGTGCAGCAGCCAAATTTCCCTTGGCTCTAACCCGCTCTATGATCAGTCACTTTTAATGCTAACAAGGCCAATCCCGCTGCACAGCTGCTGCTGTTAGCCCGTCTCTATGTTTATTGTGTTTGCTGATTTGTGATCATACAATAATTATATGATTGATGTCAGCACTCTGAGAATAAGGCTACAGCCACACTACTATGCTTTAGTTTAAAAATAGCGTTCTGTTTACTCCAGAGTTTTGGCTCCGTACAAGTTTAATTCCTCTTACATACTAACAAGCCTGAAAATACATATCACATGACCATTTAAATACACTGGGCGTGAGTGTGCTGGTGTAAAGTCATGTGCGTCCTGCTGGACATGGGAACTGTCGCCAATTTCTCAAATAACATCTCGTCTCCTACACACGCAGGATGTTGTATTATTGTAAAATACAGAATTTTACTGCACATCAGCTGTTGGCAAAGACAACAGGGTCAGCAACACTTATAATTGATTATCCATGTTGCGTTCTACAGTTGTGGCCGAGGCTGGTTGTTTTCTTATGTGACAGGAGCCTGATGAATAAAACAAAAGCTACGTCGTGACCGTAAAGTCTGTTGCTGCCTGTCCAAACTAAAACACAACAGAGTTTTCAAACTAAAACAGGGGCCAGCAGCGTTTTCCCAATGAAAAGGTAATAGTATGCATGTAGCCTAACTGTCTGCCTGGTTAACAGGTAGCAGTGTGAGCTCTGATCAAATCACAAAATGAAATACAGCAAACACTATGATTAGAGCTGGAACCGTTTCAAATGTGTTTAGAATGGATCTCTCTCTGTAGCCTGTCTGTCTTTCCTTCTCCCATCAGCGCTGTTAATACAACACAGTTTTTAAACTCAAATATTCACAAATTCAAAAATTCTCTCCCCCCCAACCTCCTCCTCTGTGTCTCCCACTCACTGGCTCCTGGCCACTGGTTATGTGCCCGACAGCACATTAGAGAGAGAGCTACAGATGGAAAGGGGGCAGAGGGAGAAAGAGAGAGAGAGAGAGAGAGAGAGATCGGTAGGAAGACAAAGAATGGTTGGGGAAAAAAAGGGGAAAGTGATGAGAAGTGAAACACTGAGAAATAATTATAGGAGGAGTGAGCCAGGAGGAGGAAAATCTTGTCCGGATACCAAAAAGCCGTTAAACAAAGTTGTCATTTCGGAAAGGAGGAGGAGGAGGAATCTGTCGCTGGGACGAGGCGGCGTTCTCATGGGAAAATATGACAAGTACACGCGCACACACTCACACACACACACACACACACACGCACGCACACATGCTCGCAGCACTGTGACAGCTTGGGTCGTAATTGTAGTGATAGTTTCCACGCAAAGCAGACAGAAAACATGATGGGAGAGCTGGTGTCGTACAACCCTCATTATGTCGGGAGCGTTCTCACCTGTCAGAGTAAAACACACCCGCTGTTATGAAGACACTAACAGACTCATCTGTGTACTTGGCAGCAGTTTGTGAAGCTAGTACTGGGCTCAGTAGTCATCCAATACACTCCTGTTGTCTGCGTTTTTACGGCGCACAAGACAAGATGTATAAGATCTGGGCCGAACGTAATTTAACCCCTAACAATCTGATCGTAGCTGACATTTCTATACTAACACCAACACTGCAAATCAGATAGGTAACACCTGAGGAAGGGGGTTTGTGTAGAACTTCTCCTTGGCAGTGCAAATACACTTTTTTCTTAAAATACAGTTGATATGGATTCTTGGCGTCTACAGGAGGAAATAACGTTGTTTCACAATCTCGTAGCTTGTGGTGAGTCTACCTTGGATGGTTAAAATCATCATGGCTGATAATCAAAATCTCTGTTCAGAAAATGAACGAGATTTTCACTTGTGTAACCGCACTGCTGAGCTCTATTCATGAGAACAAATAGCTGGTCCCCACTTGTCAAACCACTAACTCTAGGGTTCTGACTTGTTTTGTTTGTTCCAAGATTAACGGCTGGGGTTGAGCACGTCTCCATGACATGAACACAAGCCAATGTGATTTCCCCGTAAGTGAAAAAAAAAACCTGCGTATCGTGTGTGTGTGTATTTTGGCTTCTGGGTTCCGCATAACTCTGGACGCGTGCGGACAAATAGTGAAAAGATTAACACCCCTTTTATATGTTCATGTATCTTTAATGTGAGCAATACCCTGTGCTTCACTTTTATCACCTCGCGGTACATGATACCTTCATCTGTTGACGCACCGGGAGGTCCTCTGTCACTGGCTTATTATATATGATGTATTTTTAAAAAAGTATATTAATGTTGCACCCAAAGCACACTTCTGTATGGAAGAGACAAAATACTCTGAGTTGTTTTTGCGTAATTATCTGATTACTTTAGAGAAATGTAGAAAGCTCAGTATCAGAGCAATTCACAGTTCTGTGACCAGAAGTGATCGATTCAGAGTCCGTCGATAGTTTGTTGCTTTGCTCCCTAGTTGAAATTGAACTCATTTAACTTGGAATCAAACGTCTTGTCCTCCTTGCTGCTCAAGGAATTTATTCCTAGGAAGCTATTTTAGAGGCAGGCAGGTGGGTCTTTGGTATCCAGACACAGAGGCAACACTCCTGCTGTGGCTCTGGAGATAGGTCCAAACATTTGGGGTCAGAAAACATGAAAGAAACAGGAATAAAACAGGAATAAAAATAGACTGAAGTCTGTTCCTTCCTTTTAAAGAACAAAACAGTCGCTGGTTGACTTTTTGTTACTAAGGTTTGATGTTTAGCAATAGTAATATATGTGTAATGACGTATATATAAGTAAGCAGATTTATTTGTATAGCGTATTATCATACACAGAGGTCATTAAATGTGCTTTATAGAAAAAACATTCAAAACATTTAAAGAAAAGTCTGATTAAAGTGCGGTAATAAGTGTTTAATATAAGTGATATATACTTATATATATGGACAAGTGACATATATGATCATTTAGATTTGGACTTACTGAGGTCTATACCTTCCTTTAATGATCATGTTTATCATGAATTAAGGATTATGGAATAACACAGTTTCTTTCTAAGAAACATGGAACCAGGAAATGGCAGAACCATCTTAAATCCATTTTAAAATGTGTGAAGATGTGAATCCCAGGCTGAGTTACAGACATTGTCGATATAGACCAGAGCAAACATGAAAACTAGAATAATTCGTTCCACATCACAAGTTTGAGGGTTCATCCCTAGTTCAAACAGCTCCATTAGATATGGTGTATTGACTTAGACCCTATAGTAGAAGATATACAAGATTTTCTCGTTTCTACATCTATTTTCTTGCACAAGTCTTGTCAAGCTGATCTTTTTTTTAAAGCAATGCATTCTGTTGCTTTACAGATATGATCCAACTTGTGATTTACTATTAGAATAAAAGGTAGATAATGAGGCGGCGTAGTTGTGTGAGAGTGTGAATCGTTTTTCTTTGGCTCTTTTACACTGCTGCACATGTGACACCACTTTTTTCTCATGCAAGCTGAAAGGGAGCATGTCATCTCACATTCGCAGCAGTGTAATCCATAAACTGGTGTTCTGTGGGCCGTGAAAGCTTATTGCAGCTCGAGTATATAATCACTCAATTACAGTGCATTTACAGAACTTTACAAAAAGAGGGTTTCACTTTCCATGCTGCCTTCTGCAGGTGGTTCTTGTCCTCCTACGCCATCTGTACACTGTCGATGAGGCTGCCGCGACTCATTTGAATTGTAATGACACCCGTGCCTCTGCTGATAGGAACTCTGCTTTCAGTAGTCCCTCGAGACACTGATAGATGCAAACAATTTGCTCATTGCTTCCCTTTTTGTAGCCAAATCCAGTGCAATGTCTGCCAGGTGGAAAAGAAAACAAATAAAGAAAAAGACGAATAACATCAGAATCAAAGCAGCTGGAGAGGATTTAACAATTTCAAAAACTCAAATTAGAATTTCCTGGTTTTTTAAGAATGTTTATAGTGCAGGTGTTGAATTTCAGTCTGATCTATTTAATCGTTCTCGATATGTAGCTAAGAAAGACGTCATTCTTAAATGTTTGTTTTTCTTCTGCAGGTATGACTACGTAGAGATCCACGATGGAAACTCAGAGTCCGCCGACCTACTGGGGAAGCACTGCAGCAACATCGCCCCCGCACCAATCATATCGTCGGGCCCCTCGCTCCACATCAAGTTCGTATCGGACTACGCCCACCAGGGGGCAGGCTTCTCGCTGCGATACGAAATCTTCAAAACCGGTAAATGGATGCTACTTGTGCTGTTCTTCATGTTTTCCCTTGAGCTTTGGAAATGGTATTAGAGTTGAGATACTTGCTGCACAGGTTAACACTGTTAAAAAAATATAGGAATATCACATTTCATCTAGTTTCATCTAAAAAAGGATTTTAAAGGACCACATGTAGGATTTTAATTAATGTTACTGCCAAAGATGGACATTTTGGCTTTGAATTTGAATATTTCACCTGACAACAAGAGAGGCACTGGAACACGAAGAAGTAGATAAATAAAGTAAATAATTATATAATATATATTATATATAATAATAGTTCAATTTGCAACCCCTCGTCCCTGTTGTTTGTTTGTTGGTTTGTTAGTTTGTAAGCAAGATTTCACAATAACCTTTAACATTTCACCGATTTCTTAGGGAATCTTTTTTGTTCCTTGATGAAAAAAATCTGGCATATTTAGCGGACTAATATCTATGAGTGTTTTAAATTTCGTGCAACTATTTTTAAGGAATTGAAGGGGCACTGTTTGGCCTCTAACCCCAAAGCAGAGTTATGTGCTCTACTGGGTGTCGTTCTAGTTTCGGTTGATTTTGCCTTCATGTGATACTTAGCAGTGACGAGTCAGACAGGAAACGTGGGGAGAGAGAAAATGCAACAAAGGTGCACAATCAGAATCAAACCGTGCACGTTTGCAGTGATGTAGCACACGCTGTAACCATTCAGCCGCCAGTGGGCTCTGTGCCATTGTTTTCACTCAGTGTGATACTCCACTACAGGGTCTATATTTTCCACGACTCTCAAGAGGCACATTATCTCTGTAAATGACTCTTACACGTGGACAGATTTTCAAAATGAACGGGGCATGATTTTAGCAGAGTTTCACCTTTACAAATGGGTTATTAGGAACTGTATTACAAGCTACTCACAGACAAGTCAGCATGCTTCATTAGGTGACCAAGCCCCATTTATCTCCCTGGTGTCATGGGAGACACAGAGAGAGCGACACGAGACACAGCTGAGGACCCTTGAGAGCCCCTTAGACTGTCCAGGCGAGACATCTCTCCCCTTCATGGCACTTTGTGTGCGTGTAGATGTGTGTGTGTGGCTGACATGGCTCCCCTTCACGCTGCCATGGGTCAGCCAAAGCGAGACCAATTGAGATCAAGGGCGAGGGAGACAGAGGGGCGCACAGTGTTGGCCCCACAGCCATCTTGTCCCGTTCCCCCTGAAAGCATTCCACACATGCCTGCTTAATTGAGTCCTGAGCCCTGTTCCCCTGTGTGAGACACACACACACACACTCACACACACACAGGGCTGAGGTTACTAACACAACACGTGCGGTTGTCAGTGTTTCTCACTTGCTGGCACAGGCCTTTTGGGATTTTGTGTGTGTGTGTGTGTCCGTCGTTTGCGCTTAACACCCGCCGGACCATAAAACAACAACAGTGTCAGTGCTCACATCCTGGTAGCCTGGGATAGAGAGAGGGCAGGGAGAGAGATTTGGTAAATTGATGAATTGATTTTGTAGTTTTTTGACATTTGAAAACCCACCAAATAATCAAACATGAAACTCTGTGAGTCAGTTAATATGAAGCATTTCAGTGTGTTTTGTCTCTATAGTTCCCTGAAAGACCTCTTGAATAAAGATGGAAAAAAGCTCCATATTGGGACAGGAAACATTCATGTGGGGAGACAAAATCTCAACCCGTCTAATTTTCTGATAACATTCTTAAAAACATAAATACTATGTGATAGTGGCGTATTTCAGTCAGCTTCAGTGTCCAGTGTTTCTGGTGTTTTCATATTTGATGATGCTTTTTCTTTTCTTGTCTCGGCTCCTTTTTCCCCTTGACTGAATATTTTGGGGGCGGTCCCTGACCCATTCCCGCCTGTTACTTGGGTCTGTGTTTTCGAGAGAAGAGAGAAGGTTTGCGTGTGTGTGTGTGTGTGTGTGTGTGTGTGTGTGTGTGTGTGTGTGTGTGCATGTTGGAGGAGACTGCCCCCCTCCACTCACTGGGTGTCCTAATTACTCGACCCCTCAAAGATTAACAGTCTAATCAGTCTGGAAACACGCACATGCAGATACAGAAACACATATTTACCATGGCATACAATCCTAAAACACAGCAGCATGTATATATATCTCCTATATGTTTTACACACAAACATGTACGGATTATAATTAAAAAAAGAATATCAAATACTGAATATAGTAAATATAGAATATACTTTGATCCGCCCACACATGAACACAAACTCATGTGTATGTATAACACCCATCATTATTTGTGGGTTGGCTGCACAAACAAACAAACAAACAAAAACTAGGCCCTTCACATGCAAAGCACTTGATTCTGTTTACAGCTCTTTTACTATGGATACTGTAGTAATATCTCAGCCAATACGAACACAGCCGCAAGAATATGACGGCCAATCGCATTTTACTGTCTGGGCAGTGAGCCCCCAGCTGTTATTGTGACCCAGAACTCACCAGACACACACACACGCACGCACACACACACTAACACACACACACACACATATATGAATGCACTGATGCAGGCTGATTGGTTACTCATAAATGCAGGGGAGCTGGCATGTCTGCTCGGAAACATTAACTCACACGCACACACGCATACTCACTTGCATTGACTTGAATTAATTCCCTGGAGACTTTTCTGACTTCTCCTTACCTAAACCTTAACATAAAATCTTAACCCCATGTTTGAAGTTTTTCGTACCCTGTGAGGACCAATTCTTTTTAATTACATGGGAAGTGAGTCCCAAAGTGAAAGTGTGTGAACAGATTTTTATTGAGTAACGCACACACACACTCCTCAGGCGGTGTAATGTGGAAGTGATTGTGACAATTCTTCTAATAACTGCTGTTGTTTACATTCTGCCCAGCGCCTGCAGGCATTTCCTCTCTGCCTCTGTTCGACTGCACATCAAGTCAGTTTATTACACAAGTCCAACCAATCACAGCGCTCGCTCCTCCCTCCTCTGGCTTTCATTGAGCTAAGAGGATCCAGATCTGGCCCAGCGATGATTGGAAGGTGCTCATTGGGAAGATGTAAAGTCACAAATACTGGAGGAATGATGGACAAATGCACACTAAACCTAAGCATGAGGCAGAGGTGTATTGGACTTCTGCAGTGCAGCACATTGAGCCCTTTTGAAACATCTTCACTCAAATAGTGCTTTGTTTACATTGTGGTTTATAGGACGTTATTTTTCACACTGCTGATGGAGATTTTACGAAAGGCATACGTGATTAGTGTACTTCTTTTCCTTCTTGCGTTGAGTTGTTTTCTATGTATGTCACTAAAGATGACAGTGTTTTGAGGTACGACAAACTGAAAATGTTCCAAGATTAAAATTTTATTCAGATGTCAAAGTCAAGGGAGAAATTTGAAAACACAAGTTGATTTTGTACTTGATGGATAACCTGCCTTGGATCAGAATGAGGAAGTAATAAAAAAAAGGTACAAAACGTATAAACGGAGCACAGCTCAAGGTCTTCAGATGATTCTCACTCCCTGGAGAGTTCAAATCACACAATCTTCAGTCGTACTTGGACCCTTCCTCCTTATCCTCTTCCTCTTTTTGCCCTGTACACAAAGACAAACATGTCAGACTGTGATATCAGCTGCAGTGACCGTGTTGCATCATTGAGTGTAAAATGATATGAGCATGTATGAGTTGTATGTGAGCATAGTGCACAGTACATACGTAATTGTCACGGTTTGACCACTCAGGGAAAAGCTGTAAATGAATCTGCATCTCCCTCTCTGCATATTCATAGTATATTGCCTGCTCCTCTTTGGACATCGACTTCCACTGTGGACACAACACAAGCACAAGCATAAGTGCACACAGAATTATAGTTAGAGGAACGATTCAACATTTTAGAAGTGTTGTCTTTGACAGTGCTCGACGGCTTTTAAATCTTTTATTAAACTCTGGTGAAGTTTGTGTGACACCAAGAGTTCCAAACATACAGAGCAAAGACACCTACTCTCTGTCCGATGACTTTGTTGACACTTGCACCTTCAGCGTTTCGGAGCTCTGCCTCAACGAGTGGCCTCTGTTCCATGCGGAATAGCAGGAAAGCGTTTGGGGGCCTCTTGACATACGGCTTGCTCTCGTCGTGAGGCTTTGTGTAACACTTTTTCTTTCTATGGGAAAACAGCAAAACAGAGGGAGAGCATGAATTTCCGTTTTGTAAAACTCTGAGGAAAGAAACAAGGATAAAGGTACATAGATAGATAATAAATATAAGACACATGAGGTGACTGTGATTTAATTTTGAGTGGGGCTTTGTTGTGGTCAGCCACAGATGATGAATCAGCCAGGTGGACTTACTGTGGCGCGTTGGAGTTAATTACAAAGACATCAGAAGCGACAGGAGGAGCTGAATAGCCCGTAATCGCATAACAGATCTCTCCATTTCTGTATAGACACAATCAGGCAGACACATTAGACGACAGAAGAAGAGAGTTTGAAGATACAGACAGAGGCTCACAGGTGTGTGTTCGTTTGCATTTATGTGTGAGATACATACATGTATCCTATAGGAGTCCCGTCCACTCCCCTGCCCTGAGGGAGACTCACAACTGGCCCGTTGTTGACCTGGAGACACAAACACAAAGTTTCAGTAACTGCTTGAATGAGCTGCTGTGGACTAAAAACACAGCCTGTACATACTTATACCCAAACCAGTATTAATAATCCCTGTCCTGATGACAAACCAACGATTTCTAATGTGTCATAGTTGCTCTGTGGTATATCCCAGAACTCAGTCAAGATCACTACTCTCCATGAATTATTGGTTAATAAGTGAATAAGAAGAATTTTTTTTGTCATACAGGTATTGATAAAGTTTCTTATCAATACTTTACCTGGCTGTGGTGAAAAGGAGCTCCCTGGCAGTACATGTAGTTTTGCTGCAAGACAGTTGGTGGCTGGTACATGGGAGGAGCCTGTCCAGGGGCAGGCATGACTGGGTGCTGCAGACTGAACGGTGCTGCTCCCAGAGGCATGTAGCTGTCTGTCTGAGGCTGCTGGGGGCCAAACCTTTCCTCAGCTGGGGCATAATAAGGAGGAAGAGGAGGTAAGCCGGTCTGTGCAGCATGAAATCCAGTGGCAGGCATGACTGGATGCTGCAGGATGAACGGTGCTGCTCCCAGACTCATGTACCACTCGGTCTGAGGCTGCTGGGGGCCAAACCCTCCCTCAGCAGGTGCATCATAAAGAGGAAGAAGAGGAAAGTCGGTCTGGGCAGCATGATATCCAGGCGCAGGCAGGACTGGCTGCTCCAGGCTGAGCGGTGCTGCACCCAGAGGCATGTAGCACTCGGTCTGAGGCTGCTGGGGGCCAAACCCTACCTCAGCAAGCGCATCAGAAAGAGGAAGAAGAGGAAAGTCGGTCTGTGCAGCAAGAAATCCAGGCGCAGGCAGGACTGGCTGCTCCAGGCTGAGCGGTTCTCCTCCCAGAGGCATGAGGCACTCTGTCTGAGGCTGCTGGGGGCCCCACTCCTCAGCAGGGGTATCATTAGGAGGAAGAGAAGAGTCGATACTGTTTGACTGACAAATTTCCATTAGCAAGTCAAAGTCAAAAGGACTGAAGATCATGGCCTCCATCTCCTCTAAGTCAATCATTGGGTTTTGGTCCATCTTTGAAGATAAAATCTAAAATACTTGCAAAGCAAAATAAAGTCGAAATGTCCAGGTCTGCTCTGCAGGTGTCTCCCTTAGGTGTACAGGTAAGGAAATGAGCAAATATCTTAATTGTGTGCAATATATACATGGTTGAACATTCTAAAAAGCCTTTGATGTAGATCAAAGTTGCTACATTGTAACAAAGTCATGTTAGAGATCATAGCCAATCTGGACACACTGCTTCAAGGTTAAGTGTACAGAATTTAGTGACATCTAGTGGTGAAGTTGCATATTGCAGCTGAATGCCCCTCACCTCACCCTCCCCTTCCAAACGTGAAAGAGAACCTGTGGTACCTTCAGTTGTCATAAAACCACAAAAGGTGTTTAGTTTGTCCAGTCTGGGCTACTGTAAAAAACATGGCGGCCTCCGTAGAGAGGACCTGCTCCCGATGTAAATATAAAGTATTTAAATATTACGGGCCCATTCTAGGTTAAAGAAAACAATTGGTACAATTTCGATGATTTCAAACCTGTAAAAACCTCACCAGACTTTTTTCACCTAAATCTTACACACTGAACCCTTAATTACGCTCTTTTGAAGCGTAACGTTTTATTCCCATTTACAGTATATTATTTTCATATGTATACAATCACAAATGACATGATTCATAAGATACATCTGTATTAATACAGAACACATATGAGCATTTTTGAGGGATTAAAAATGATAACTGTGTGGTTGACTTGATGAAAGACATGAATACAAGGACTTTTTTCAGCAATCAAATAATCCGAATTCTCTGCTCACTTACTATTGAAGGGGAAATTTTCTATTCGTATTTACAGTATATTATATGCATTATTAATACAAACGTTGTGGTCTTACAGAATATGACTCTCTGTATGTTGTTGTTCCATGAGATCAGTACCCGCTGCCCCTGTGCCTGTGTTTCGGTCCCATATGGTGAAATGAAAACAAACAAATCATCAAATTGATCTGGTGCCGATTTTTGACACAAGGTTTGACCCAGTTACCCACCGTTGCTGTGGTTTAGAAGAAGGTTTGACTGGGTCTGTGGACCGACTGTTACAACACGCTGCACCCCCACCCCCCAACACAACTCTCACACACACCGACCACTGATTGCTTGTTTATTCAATTTGTTTATTAATATTGAACGTATCGTGTGTCCAAATCGCACCAAACTCAGCACTGCCCTTCCCATGACCACTATGAACACACATTCAGTGTGAATTCGATAAATTGTGGAATTAGTAGGTAGATTTCCCTCATGCACACGGTTGTGGCAGCTTTTAGCAAATTGCAGTTGGGTAGCTAAAGGGGTGATTTTCTTGTGACAACTTAATTTCATGTGTCAGCAGTAATTCGGCTGAATGGGGACTTTGTCATTAAGTGAAATCCCTGCTGTGTTTCTGTTGCAAGGGCTGAAAATGTTGCTTCCCACTCCTACGACACTGAGGTGGAATCGAAGTTTTGTAAAGTGTGTGTGTTAGAGATTGGTGGAGGGAGGTAGGGGAGTAATTCTGGGTTTGATTCAACAAATAGCCCATTGGCATTGACAGGTCTGAGGGAAGAAGACGTCTGCATGCCAGCTCACCAGACACACATGATACAGCACATGCACACATACATATTCATATAGGAAGTACTCACAACCTAGATGAATGAAAGCGTTTGCATGCCAGCTCATGCCATCCAAATACACACACACACACACACACACACACACACACACACACACACACACACTCTAACCCCCACCTACAGTGAAACACGTGTTTCTTTCACACCCGCCCAATTCAAATAGATGGGAAGTGAGCAGAAAAGAAAAGGAAATGAGACAGGGAGGGGAAAGGAATGATGGAGTCGTGAAAGATGATAAGATGCATGAGAGGTTGATAAAGAAAGAACAGCAGGAGAGAGAGGGGAGCAAGATATGAAGTGAAGTCGGGGGTTTACACATAACTTTGAAAAGGAGGGAGAGTAATGGTGAGGCACAAAAGAGAGATCAATAAACAGTGTGTATGTGGAACACATTGCAAGCAGTTTGGAATATTTCCAGCAAATCTCAGAAAATGTTTTTTGTTTTTGGAAAAAATATCAGGACAGGGTCGAGATGGGCTTTGCTCTGAGGGAGGAGACACAGGAGACGGGGCGGAGGAGCGGAAAAGAGGGCACGAGTGTTTTTGTGATGTTCATGAACATGAAGTAATGAGAAGGGAATAAAAACGCTGCCGGCGACAGAACTGGTCAGGCATTCACTCCACACAGACACATACACGCACACACATGCTCATAGTCACACACATCCGCGCTATCTAGCAACACACTCCGCAGGGGGGCCAGACGCGAGGGGAACCCCCATGAGAGACAATGTGTGTGAGTGTGTGTGTGTCTACGTCGGAGGTCATGACAGTGAGGGAGAAGGTTATGATAACAACTAAATCAGATTAGAAAGTGGGACATAAAAACAGACAGGGAGATACAAGAAAGAGAGATAACCTCTATAATGCCAAGTATAGATGTTGTAGGGGAAAATGCACGATCACATGCACATGGCATTCATGTAGATCAGTGTGAATCAAAGAAATGGTGGAAAAACTACAATTCAATAGAATCAGGGTGTAGCTACTACTGCAGGGTGGGTTTACTGAAATTCCAGAAGTAAGAGAAAAGGAAGGGGTGGAGACAGGAAATAACAAAATCACTATCTTCAGATTCCCCTAGAGAAGTTTATTTAATTTATCAAACACTTAGAAGCAACACAGGTACATATGCATCTGTTTGTTTGATTTCTGACTGAGGCCGTGCTCATTTTTGTTTTTTTATTCCGACCTTTATTCAAGAGTGTGTGAGAGCAGGACTTATTTTTAACGCTTTCACTCAAAACCCTGTGCTAATCAACTCAACTCATTTCACACACCCAGTGTGTGTGAAATGTCTGCTCCTGGATTTTTTTCGTCTTGGCCTTGATTCTTTTGTGCAACAAGTTTGTCCAAAAACAAAGCTGTGGAGGGGTGTGAATGCATGAACGCAGTTAAAGTGCGGGACTCGTGAAGAGGTAAATCTAACACCCCCACAACTAGAGCGGGACTGTTTCATTTGTGCGAGCCCGAGGAGAAGAGCTGAAGTTGGAGGGCAGGAAACCTGTCCCAGAAACGAGTGCGATCACACAGTTTGAGCACAAGCAGAACAAATCTAACCACAAGCAGGGGTTGTTTCAAAATCTGAACTTGAAATCAATAAGTCCTGCTTTCAAACTGAAACACCACGCTCTGGAATAATGAGCTGAGAACGCCAATGGAAGTAAGTGTAGGCTGCGGAGTTACCAATGGATGATAGCAACTGTATTGATTGAAACTGATGTGTGTCTGTTCCGTCAGTTGCACACACTGAAAAACGCAGCTGAAAGACGTGGACAGGTTGTTTCATGGACGCAAACACACACATTCTTACTTTGTCTTCATTTACTCATGCAAGCACGCGAGCACAATAGCAGACACCCAAACAGACTGTGGAGAAATGGGTTATCGTAAGAGGCTCAGACTGTGTGTGTGTGTGTGTGTGTGTGTGTGTGTGTGTGTGTGTCTGCTGTGTGGTCATACATGGCTCGCTGGACTGGAATAATGGCACAGTTGGTGCGACCACATTCACTACATAATGTGTGTGAGTATTAGTGTAGAGGGTATTACAGTAATTTAGAAATGAAGATCCCCAGATTACCCCCAGATCACTGTGTGCGCATATGTGTGTGCAGTAGTGTGTGTGTGTATGTGTACACGTGCGTGTGCATGTATGATATATAAAGCTCATCATAACAGCCAGACAGCAATCTGTCAACAGTCTGCGTCTGTCTTTCTCCCTCCAATTTTTTGTGTTTCTCTTACACCGTCTCTTCTCACCTATGTCTGTGAATTTATTTTAAAGTTTAGAGTTGGGTTTGAGGCCTTGATTATTATTATGTTGGAATACAGCCTCTTGCTCTTAATATAAATGCATATGGACATGGAAACTCAAACTTTATCTTTCTTTCTCTGTGTTCTTTCTTTTTTTTTACTTGCTGTCTCATATTTTTCTGTATCTTGACTTTACACATTGTGGATTATAAATCACAATAGTTGTTGTATATCAGATAATCTTATTTCCAATCTTTTTTAATGCACACACCAAAGATTAAGTAGAACTAGCTGTGCATGTCTCAACTTTTCTATAACAACAAATCTTCATTAAAATGTCTAAAAACAACTAGACCTAGTTATATATTGCATGTTTGAAATACACAGTGTGGAGTCAGTTAATCTCTCCAATCCATTTAGCAAAGACAACTGACATAACATCACATAGTGAGTTTGGCATCCATTTCAAAGCAACCTCCTCTAAAAAACAGCTCATCTGAATGTCCAGAATAAAACCATTAGTTTGAGTTATGATGATAGTCTGAGGCGTCTACGTCCTTTTTCCAAACAAACTGTGTGCTTAGAGTTTTCATTTTTTAGAGTCAAGGTCACGACCTCAAGCTTTTAATTTACATTCTCTATTTGACGTATGTTGTGTTAAATGTGTTGTGTCTCTGCGTTTTTCCTCCCAGGTTCAGACTGTTCCCGTAACTTCACCAGCCCCTCGGGTCTCATCGAGTCTCCGGGCTTCCCCGACAAATACCCGCACAACCTGGAGTGCTCCTTCATCATTGTTGTCCCTCCCAGCATGGACGTCACCCTCAGCTTCCTCACCTTTGACCTGGAGAACGACCCCCTGCCAGGTGGAGAGGGGGACTGCAAATACGACTGGCTTGAGGTCTGGGATGGGCTCCCTGGAGGTGAGACGCAGATCAAATGTGTTGGTGGGAAAATGTCGGTGTTGGTGATAGTGATGATCTTTGTAGGGACGTTAAACAACATTTCAACCATTTCATGAGTCAATATACAGAGCCAAGTGAAAACGGTGCGTACTCTGCCCCGCCTACATCATTATTGACTGAGGTGGAGCGGCAACTATTTTAGTAGTTGTGCGTTGGTAGATGAAAGCAAAGCTCCCAGGCAGGATGTTGGCACCTACTCTGGAGAAACAGCATAACTTTTCAAGGGGAAAATAGCTGAGAGCAGGGAGAAGAGAGGGGCGGTGAGAGGAGGAATGGTAGAGGGCTCGGGATATTTCTGGTCTCGCTGCTTGGGAGGACTGGATGAGTTTAGAAGGACACATCTGAAGGCACAACGAGCTTGGATCTAGTTTCAAGAAATGGAAGAGGTAGAGAGAAAGAGAAGAGCATTTGGAAAGGGCAGCGAAAAAGTCCTCCACTGCTGGGAATACTGGAACAAAGAGAGACAATGCTGAGATGAATAAATGAAGGCCAGGAGAGTTCTGGTCTGCCTCCGAGAAGAGGACTGGAAAAAAGAGAGAGATGGGAAGGTGGTGATGGAGAAGAGTGAAGAAATAGTCTTAGTCTTCATCAGTGTATTTGTTGCATGCTAACAAAAAAGCAAAGAAGAGAAAGCCATGGTGCTTTTCTCTCTGTGAATAACTTTACAGTAAATATGACTTAAGCCTGAGGGGTTAAGAAAGGTCAGGAAAGCGGTTAAAGGAAAATGTGAAATAAAGAAGAATAGCGAAAAGCCACGGCATCGTCAGTCCTTTCTTTTTCCGAGGATTTAAAAGTAGACAAGGGAGGATAAGCAAAGTTAAAGGCTGAAAACGAAGACGAGGAGAAAGAGAGGATGAAAGGTCCCCTGCTCTGAGTGATTGAGAGAGAAGGATGGCCGGATGGAAGCAGAGGAAGGAAAGTGAAACGAAGTGGGAGGAGGGTTGAAAGGTGAGGAAATGTACAGACTGAGATGCAGAGGTGAAGGACTTGTGTTGGGGGGTGCAGGAAGGGAAACAGGAAGAGAAGACAAGGAGGAAGGAAAGCAGGAAAGAGAAGCAGCGTGTGCGTATCTCGTAGGGTTAAAGGTGTGGGAGGAAGGGAGGAGATGTTTGAGAGGAGGGCTGACCTCAAGATCTATTTATTCAAAGGAGAGGGGAGAAGAGGATCAGACGATAAAGAGTGGGAGACGTCAGTTTTGAGTTGATTAGAGAGAGAAACACACAACAAGGAGAGTTTGTGGTTGTCGTGTATGAGCCTGTGGTTTAGCCTTTACCTCTTTGTTTGTACACGAGTATGTTTCTGATGTGGCACGGCTGAAATTGTTGTAATTGAGGGAGTATAGAGATTCTCAGAGGGCTCCTGGAGAGAGAGTACAGATACTGTTGGAACAGATGAGACGTTCTGTAGGAAACAAGCCGGATAAAAAACTGTTCCGTTTGGGTTATTCTTTGCCTTTTCCTGGTGGAGTTATAGATATGGTTTTGGTTAGGTTGTCCACAATAAATGGAAGTTATTAAATGAATGTGAGAGTTTGTGCCTGCACACAGTAAAACAAACATTTTTAGCTGTAAGGTAAAGATACTAAATCATAAATCCAAGAAAGTATTACCAACAGCTGTAAACTTAATACAAACATTTCTGTGAATTCTGTTCTTCTCTTCTCTGTTCTTCTCTTCTCTTCTCTTCTCTTCTCTTCTCTTCTCTTCTCTTCTCTTCTCATTACCGTGATTTGCTCAAAAGCCCCATTTCAAATATCCACCCATTCAAAAAGGGAAGGAACAAAAATAAATCAATAACTCTGATAGATTGTCAGCTGTTTGCTTGTCTTCCACCTGCTCCTCCCTCTCCTCGTGTGTGTATGTGTGTGTCAAAGGGGAGTTAGGGAGCAGCAGGATGGATCTACTGTGCTCCCACCCCTACACACACACACACACACACACACACACACACACACACAGCACACACCCTAGGGCTCCAAAGCACACTCATCGGTTTGTGGTGACATGTACAAGTTGTGGTATTAGAGATGAAGACAGTACAGGAATCACTTAAATCCTCGGATTTACACCCAGACACACACACACACACACACACACACACACACACACACACACACACACACACACACACACACCTACATACACACTGTAAAACCATGTCCAGTCCTGAGATAGAGTTGATGATAGGGAAGAGAGGTGCTGACATCAGTAGGCGGAGCGATGAGCAAATGTCAGTGGCTCGAAGGAGTGACAGAGCTAATGGAGGAGAATGTAAGTTATACATGATATAGACAGAGGAGAGGATTTAGAGATGAAGGGATTGATAAAGTATTGAAATCCCTTCATCCTTATATATGACATGTGCTGTAGAAGTTGCTGGCAGAGCTTGAACAGACTGGAGGATAAACAAATCATTCTTGTTTGATCGGCAGTGGGCCCTCTGATTGGCCGTTACTGTGGGACCAGGGTGCCTCCCGAGATCCAATCATCTACCGGGATTCTCTCGCTGTCCTTCCACACGGACATGGCTGTGGCTAAAGATGGCTTCTCGGCCCGATACAACATGACGCACAAGGAAGTCAGTGAGAGTAAGTATAAGACTCGACAAACTTTGTGTTGTTTTAAAACGTAAAGAGGTAGAATCATTAAAATCCCTTCTCCCTTCAGATTTCCACTGTAGTAATGCCTTCGGTATGGAGTCGGGAAAGATCACCGACGACCAGATCACGGCCTCATCAAGTTTCTATGATGAGCACTGGCTGCCGCGACAGGCCCGACTCAACTACCACGACAATGGATGGACGCCCAATGAAGACAGCAACAGGGAGTACATCCAGGTACAGTTATATACTCAACTGTACTTTGAAACACGAAGCTGCTGATCAGGGGGAATCAGTTTGACCTTTTACTTTACTTTAGATTGAATTTCTGGGAATGACTGAATCCCAGTCCAGGCACATGGTTCCAGTCTTAAACCACCATTAAGTCCTGTTAGTAGCTCACATGCTATACGGCCACATTTTAAACTCTACATTAAAAGATAAAGGCTGAGGAGATCTGTATACCTCCATTTACCTAACAAGACAAACTTCATTTGAATATCTTTATGATTAATAAAAGGGAAAAAAACATCAAAGACTATTCTCTCTTATATTTTTTATTTCTTATTATTTTTAGAGTTTTCTAAGATGGAGTAATAGGAAAAAAAGAGATTTCAAAAATAAAGTCAAGATGTTACGAGAATAAAGTCTTGATATAGCAAATTATGTTATGAGAATGTTTTCATTAATTTTCCTGATACTTAACATAATGACTTTATTCTTGTAATTGTACGACTTTTTTCTCAATATCTAGGATATTTTTTTCCTAACACCCTGTTGTAGTTTCCTACTTTCCTCTCCTGTTAATCTCCTGCTAATCTCCCACATTTAGACTGCCTCCCCTCAGTGGGGTCCTACAATGCAGATTGAGGCCTAACGGTCCAAGCTATTAGTAGCTCGCTGACTGGTCTGGCTTTCAGCTGCAGGACTCAGTAATACTTAGTTTTCCAAACTGAATTTACAGCCACACTGCAGATAACCTGGCCAGATTCAGGTTTTCTTGGCCGGGCTGAGGTCTTCATCCCCTTTGAGGGCTCAGATGACACCTGTAAGATATTTGTAGAAATGTTTTGTTAACAGAGAATGAGCCACGAGGGAAACAGTGTTTTACTCACAGAGAACATTGCGTTTGTTGGTCGGCTCCAGAGATGAAAACAGACTTTCCTGTTGGAGGCAGCTTCTCTCATTTTGATTCGTGCACGGACAGCACCTCCTCTGTCAGCGTAAAGGGAGAATGTCACGATCACAGTTAGCTATAGATGTCAAATAAAAGCAGTTGTACTGGTTGTCAGAGCTCCACTGTACCCAGTATCTAGGCCAGAATAATAAAGAACGGGACTGTGGCCAAGAGGCAGCACGAGGCCAACAAAAGGTCCATCAGTCTCACACCTCCTTCCTGTCTTACTTCCACTGAAGCCGAAGACTGTCTCTCTTCAACACGCCCCAAATCCTGTGAGGAACTTGTAAAACATTAATCATTTACAAGAAGAATAATTTTTTCATGAATGTTATTTTTTCCCGACATTGGGATGGCCCATATAACCATGTGGTGGCAAGGAAAAGCCACTGATTTAGATTTTTATTGTTCATGACACATACGATCTTTGCGTGAAATTGGTTTGACAGTTTGCCGGACATGCAGCGTCTGTCTCTCCTATGCTGACTCTGTGGTCACCGGTGTTGTGGTCTGGTCGCTGCGTTCCACAGAGGCCCTCAGCTGTTCCACTGCGTTAACACGTAGCAGAGACCAAAGCCCTGTGTGTGTGTGTGTGTGTGTGGGTGGGTGTATGTGTGTGTGTGTGCAACAGCTCCTGTCTTGACAAGCAGCTGTCATAAATGCCAATGTGCCTCACCTTCTTGCATCTTGCACCCCGTGGTCTGCCTGTGTGTGTGTGTGTGTGTGTGTGTGTGTGTGTGTGTGTGTGTGTGTGTGTGTGTGTGTGTGTGTGTGTGTGTGTGCGCGCCCATGAAGCTTTGGCATGCATGTGTTTCCATCATGTTGGCTCAGGAGCCACGTGTGGGTTTACATTTCTCTCCACGCCACTTTCTCTGTTGCAACTTCTGTTTTTGATCTATTCCATTCTTTTCTATTCTGGCCTGGTCCAGTGAGGTGTGCTGCAGATTGATGATGTGAGCACTCGTGGCTCCATTATTCTAACAGCTCTGTGATTGATGAGGAACCTTTCCTGGGAAGCCTCACTTTGCATCTCTCTCTCTCTCTCTCTCTCTCTCTCTCTCTCTCTCTCTCTCTCTCTCTCCCTCATTTGTTATTCACCTCTTCTTTCTTTCTTTCCCTCCCTTTCTCACTTACTCCTCTCCCCTCCATCTCTACTCATCTGTTTCTCTCCTTGGTTCCGGACTATCGATTGTTGTCTGGCCCTAAGCATGTGGCCCTGTGTGTGTGTGTGTGTGTGTGTGTGTGTGTGTGTGTGTGTGTGTGTGTGTGTGTGTGTGTGTGTGTGTGTGTGTGTGTGTGTGTGTGTGTGTGTGTGTGTGTGTGTGTGTGTGTGTGTGTGTGTGTGTGTTGTGTGTTGGATGTAATCTAAAACACCTGTCTCTCTGACAGATAACAAACGCAGCATTTACCTCCCCTAGTGTTTTGTACTACACCCCAGTGGGACACACAGCACACACACACACACACACCATGCACACAGACAACAGGCTCTGATTAATCTACAGGTTTCAACAGCCACGACGGAGGAGAATAAATGTTTTAACCCGGAGTAGAACCTTTCTCATTCTCTGCTCTTTATTTGTCTGCAGCCTGGCTCTGTCTTAAAATCTTGTTTTGTTAAGTACATGCAATGATCTCCAGTCACAGTCCCAACATGCTAATAATGTGTCATTCATTTGAGAACTGAAAGACATGAAATACAAATGCAGTAAATAATGTTTTTCTGATTTGTCTAATACTGATAATGATTCATACTTTTTGATTTTATATTCAAATCAAAAATCAAAAATCAAAAAAGGACCATGGGCTGAACTTGATTTTGACAATTAATTTGTCTGATTAGTTTGAAACGGAAGTCACTCAATTTAGCCTTTTTGGATTCTCACCAAAGGAACAATGGAATTCTAATGTTTAACTTTAAGTATATTTTAAACCTGCAGATTTTTAATTTAATTTCAATTATTAATAGTATCAAATCACATTCCTATGGAAACAATGAGCTTGAGTTGCTTTATGTTTCTTTACAATCATCTATCTACTTAAAGGGGCCTTGAAATAAAAGGGGTATGAAGCCCACGTCTGGCACAAAGCGCTGTGCACGTTTATTGCAACACAGCGAGCAGCATGCAAGACACGTAGCATAGCTTCCACAATCAGGATGGGGAGGTGATTATTGCTATTGTATGGGAGGAAATTGAAATGAGCCCCGGGTCATTACTATCGATCTGCCAGGAGAAAGACACAGAGAGGAGAGAAACAGAAAGAGAGAGGGAGATGAGGGGGAGGAGCGGAAAAGGGGGATGAAGGTGAGAGGTGGAGGCTGATAGGTCCAGGTGTATATTTGTGAGTTTATGTCTGTTTTTAACCTATTGAATGTTTGTTTCATCCTGGGGTGTGAGACTTAAATCAGAATGGATACGGAATTTCTTCTGTGTTTCCCCCCATTTATATTCTAATATTAGGATGTGAGGCTTTTATTTTGAAATTTAATACACCAGCGGACTGATCAGTTTTCACCTTGTTTCTGTTCTTTACTGTTTTGTTTTTATGATTTATTTAAAATTTTGATTAAAACATACTCGCTCTTCCTGGTCAACAGGTGGATCTCCACACTCTGAAGGTGCTGACCGGCATCGCCACGCAGGGCGCCATTTCGAAGGAAACTGAAAAGGCGTACCATGTCACCACCTTTAAGCTCGAGGTCAGCACCAACGGAGAGGACTGGATGGTCTACAGACATGGCAAGAATCACAAGGTACGTTCAGTGCACATACACGTACACACATTGCCTTTCGGAGGGCTTGAGAAAGAAGTCAGGGCAATTAAAGAGGGTCTGGATGCTCTTAGGTGACACGCATGCCTCAACATGTACCCGCATGGAAGTGGCGCAGCGAAATCTGAGATGGAATATATGCAGCAAGAGTTGACCACACGCCCGAAATTCAACCGGTGTCTGCAATTACAGCCTTTCCACCGCTCCTCAGCTGGCTTCACTTAATGCTTTTACGACCCAAGCCAGAATCGGCACACGTCTCGGAGTGATTCCTTACATCATTGTACGCAACTGCATCTACGCCACAGCCTGCTTTTCACATCCCATCTGGTTTCTGTTACTTTACGCTGGTCAGAGCTCTGCCGAATGCTGACCTGGTTGGACGGGGTTTCCGAGCTGTTTGTCCCAGAGGTGTTAAGGCATGATGTGTCATCGCTGCAGTCCAGGGTGCAGGGTTGAAAAGAAGCAGACGGTTCTGAGAGTCTTTTAAAATGGTTGCAACTCCAATTAAAGTAAAGGAGCATTCCAGTGGCTAAGGTTGAGGTTGTTTTTTTTTCCATCCCAGTCGTTCTCCCCCTGCTGCAGTGGTCGCATATGTTTGTCCTGCGGTCTAATGCCACGTCTAGCTACGTGCTATAAACTCTTATTCCATCATGCACACGCTCGCAGATGCACATTCTAATACGCCTGTTGCTGCAAGAGGGAAACAGGAGATGCAGGCGAACCATCTGGGGTTCCTCTGTGGACTGCCGATCCCATAAGGCTTATAACCGAGGCCAACTCCCACAGAAATGATTGATGAAACATTGGGAAACTGTGGAGAAAAGTAGTCAGGATAATTAAGTAGAGGTACGATGGCAAAAAGAGGATAAAAAAATTGTTTAATTACGATGGTTAAATTCAATTGAATAGGTGCATTGTGGAGTAAAGTAGCAGTTGTGAGTTCTGATCTGTCTTGTAAATGCACACATGCACACATGCACACACAACCTCGAGCCAATGGCAACTGTCTTATGAGCCATTTGGCCTCGGGGTGCAATAATAATATGAATGGTTCAGCTCCGGGTTATCAGTTGTTTCTTTTCATCCACGACTTTGTCTAGTTGGTATATGATGGATATTAATCAGATATGTGTTCATAGTCTATACAGTCTTGCAAATGGATCTTTATGTTATGGTGCTTCCTCTGATTAAAGAGGAGGCAGAGAGGAGCTAAAAAAAAAATAGAGAAAGAGAAAAACAATGGTGTCTGCATCTCTGCGTTTGATGTCACTTCTCAGCTGACACACCTCTGACAGGCCAGTACGCAGCAACCTTGTCACCTTGGCCGTCTCTATCATCTGTTGGTGTGTGTGTGTGTGTGTGTGTGTGTGTGTGTGTGTGTGTGTGTGTGTGTGTGTGTGTGTGTGTGTGTGTGTGTGTGTGTGTGTGTGTGTGTGTGTGTGTGTGTGTGTGTGTGTGTGTGTGTGTGTGTGTGTGTGTTTTTTGTTAGAAAGACACATAAATCACTCAGCAGCTCCGGCCAAGAGGATCTTTTGGCAGTGTTTTATAGGTCAGGTGTCTGAAATGCTGTGTCAGCATTCACAAGATAATTCACAGAAATAGTTTTTATAATTGGGAGCAGATGGTGGATCACTAGCAGGGATATGCACGACAGCCTTATATTAAAAGCATATATAAAATATTATACAAATGGTAAATGGACTGTATTTATATAACACTTTTCCAGTCTTTTCGACCACTCAAAGCGATTTTCAGAACAAGCCACATTCACCAATTTAAACCCACATTCATACAGCGCTACTATATAACTGCCCTACTATAAACTATAAAATATATATATACTATACCTGCACAGCCGATAGAGGCAATTTTAGGTTCAGTATCTTGCCTAAGAACCCTTTAGCATGCAGACTGGAGAAGCCAGGGATCGAACCACCGACCCTCTGTTTGGTGGACAAACCACCTGTGTAACCATACATGCAGTAGCTCCACTCCCTGTGTTGAACCTGCTCTGAACTGTGCATCTATCCATCCGTCTCTTTTTCCTTTTTCATCCACTCAACCTTTTGCATCCTCCGCTCATTCACTCTCTCCACATCTTCATTCATCTTACTCCTCATGTCTTTGCTCTCCGCTCCATCTCTCCTGTCAATCATTCGTTCTCCCTCCTCCCACACGTTGCTGAGAAAGTCATCAGGAAATAGGCAGGTAAAATTTATACTGTTTAAACAAATGATTTTTTTTTTGTGCTTGTCCACCGTTATGGTTTGGCGTGGGTGTGTGTGTGTGCGTGTGCGTGCGCGTGCGTGTGTTCTTTATGTGCTTGTCAATGTAGAATAATTGCTGAAATATTATTTTATGACCAAGAGGAATTAAAGTAGGGAAAAAAATGAATGGGAGCCATATGGACTGAACGAAAAGAAGTAGAAGTATGAACTCAGCATATACCTGCCCGTGCTCATGCAAACTCACAACATAGTTCTGCGTGTACACAAAAATAACACATACGTGACAAATGTTGTGTTTAAATGTTTGTCATGGATGAGTAGCTCTTAATAAAGCAGCCAATCACACACCCACACACACACACATTGGTTTTTAACATCTGGCAGCGAGCCCATAGGGGCGGCGCCTCTGTCACGACGTCCTCCTGAGTTGTGTGATCTGTAATGTATTTGATAATGTCATTAAAGGCCTGTGGTGAACCCAGATGGGACATATGGAATACATGTTAACTTGCAGAAACTTTTCAGGGCAAGAGAAAGTAATATTCACTGACAGGCTCACAAATGACACTGACTCGAGACACATGCACCAGAGTAAGTGGTTGAGTCTTCGCCAACTTTTTACTTTCTTTCTCTTACTTCTTTTTACCCATGAATAATTCTGCATTTCTTTATCAGCGTCTCTGCTTTTTTTTACTGTGCAGCAGCCGTTTCTTACATCCTCTCTTGATGATCGGGTCATGTCGGATCACTTTTACTGCGAATGTTCTAAAAGAATGGAAAAAAAAGAAAAGATAATGGCACTATCTGTAATACTCACACAGTCCTATGACTCAGTGAGTGGAATTGGCTGTGGGCCGGGTTCGGGGAGGTTGCCCACATGACAAGTAAAAAATGAGCGATTTCCAGTGACCTGAGCCCTCGGGTGGAGAAATGATGTTGTCTCAGTTTGAGCCGCTGTCAGGAGGAGTTTGAGACCTTCTGCTAGTTGTGGTGCATTTAAGCTCGATGTGCTATAAATGTAATTACGCAGCCCTCCTGAATTGCTGCAGGCGGAACTGTCTGCGGCCATTACAAACACTGGACCTCAGCCAAGACCAAAACCTCCTATTCCCACCTTAATCTGTGGGAGGGAGGATGGATGGATGGAGAGAGGAGGATGGCGGAGGGAGGAGGGAGGCAGATCGTGATGAGAGGAAAGTGTAGGAAAGTTTTGGGAAAAAAACTGTAAAGAAAGAAAGGCAGAAAAACAAAAGCAAAAGGTCAAGCAGTCAAGCATTGAGCTGATGGAGAGAGGAGGAAGCGAGCGGTGCAAAGGGAGGACGAGAGGTGGGAACCGGAGGGAGAGAAGCGAGGTTCATAGGGGAAAAAGTGAGTGAAGGAAGGAGGCAGGAGGGGGGGGGAAAGAAGTGTTCACAGGGGAACCGCCGAGCGAGAGAAAGGGATGGACGGATGAACGAAGTGGAGGAGGAGAGGGAGAATAATGAGAAAAGCAGACAAGGGTGTTGACCAGAAGTCCCTGTGGATAGATCAGAGGTCTCGGCAACGCAGCCTGAAGAGGATGTCAGGAGAGGGGGATAGAAAAGAAAATGACAGAGGAGAGGGAGGGAGGCTGGGGGGTGAAGGGAAGGCAGGAGGCAGGGGGAGGTCAGAGGAGAGTGGGAGGAAAGAGTTGGTGACAAATGAAGAAAGAAAAACTGGGAGTGAAAGAGAGGAAAGGGACAAAGGGGGATATTACCGGGGTGCCATGTGCCGCTTGGTTTGTGAGTCTTGTTCACTACTGTCAAACACACACACACACACACACACACACACACACACACACACACACACACACACACACACACACACCACAGATTTACACACACGATTTAGCTGTCAGAGACACATTACTCGAAATGATGAAATGAGAGGAGATGGCTCTTGTTTTACTATTTTATAACTCTGTCTACACACACACACACACACACACACACACACACACACACACACACACACACACACACAATACACCGCACGGACATTTGAATAATTCAGCAAGTCTGTCCTGGTCCTTGCTGGCTGACTGACTGTGGCCCTGCAGGCTAACGGCACGACCACACACAGACACACACACACACACACACACACCTCACACACCTGTTCTTTCCTTTCCCTTGAGGTGAACATATCCCTCGCCATGCTCTTTTTTTCTGTCCTGTAGTTACACGCTAGACCTGGTTAGTCGCCTCTTGTCTACTGCACACTATTGTTATTCTGTACCGTCGTGCAGTTTGTGTAAGCGAAGGAGAAAAAATCACTCCCTTCATGTCTGAGAAGGGAGAAAGAACGTATAATTTGAATAAGAAATATTCTTCCTGTGTGTGTGAGAGAGAGAGAGAGAGACGGAGGGAGCGACAGCAGAAGAGGTGTAGAGTCAAGCGTCTGTTCACCCTGCCGCCATCTTCCCGTGTCTCTTAACACAGGTGGAACCAACCTGCACAGAACAACACACACACACACACACCTTAACGTGAGCTGGGTTTCAGGTGAAGTCCAGATTGTTGCTGAAGCCTTTTAGACTGAGACTGTTCAGAGTGAATTTAGGGGTTTAAGACCTCAGGGTATCATCTGTCAGCTCCTCACTGTGGATCCTCACTGCACAGACACAACATGGAGGGGGCGTTTGTTCAATCTGGGAAAAATAGTTTTGTTGACACATGCAAAAGGAGGCTGCATATTTCTCTCTGACCTGAGGTTAGAAGAGTAGTAACCCAGCCCGACTCATTCTTGTACTGGTCCGACTGCAACGTTGAGGTCAGGCATTTTCCATGCATACATCTGTTGTGTACATCTATTGTCATTGCATATGTATGTTTGTTGAGATTATACAATCATTATTTCAGCACAACAGAGCAGCAATGGCTTGGATGTGAAAGAAACCGTACATATGGGAAACAGCTTCACTTGATGAGGGAACTGCTTGTGTTCAAATATTGTACATGTGAGCACAGAGAGTAGGAGAGAAGCAAAGAGATAAAGATAATAAACTCGCTGACACCAGGCAAAATGCATATATTACATGACAGATATCAAATGATAATTTTGATTATCGGTGGTTAGCACTGTCGCCTCACGGCAAGAAGGTTCTCTGCTGGCGACCTGTCCAGGGCGAACCCCGGCCTCTGCTGCGATTGGCTCCAGCTCCTCCTGCGACCCTCAAGAGGAGAGGCGGTATAGATAATGGATGGATAGATGGATTCTCTCACATTAACTGTTAATGTAAGCCGATGTAAGCGGAAGCACCGAGTTTGTGTCCCTCTGTCGCCCCGTTGTTGTTCCCATGGTGACAGCTTGTCTGTCTACATGGATTACACATGTGTGTGGGCCCCTTGTGAATGGCTGTCAAGAGCCTTTGTTTTAAACAGGCTGGAGGTAGATTGTTTTTTAAAAGTGAAATGTTTGCTGCCTTTTGTTCGGCTGATGGGACTAAAATCCAAACCGAGCACAAACATCACTTCCTCCCTTTCGAACAAAGCCTCGGTTGTAAGATTATTTGTTTAATTATGATAAGTGGAGGTTTTAGAAACAGTCATCACTTAGTTAAACAACTCAATCCACTATTGTAAATTTAAACTCACTGGTTGACATTATTGTGACACTATGCACAGTGATCCAAATCTTCCTCCACCTTTCACTGCATGACCAAACAAATGATGAACTACAAAAAGAGCGATGGGTTGAAAAGCCCCGTAACCGGAAGGTTGAATCTCCTGTTAAAGTCTCACCTCAGTGTAAATTATGCCCCATGTGCTGTATAGCATCGAGACAGAATATTATAGAGAGTATTTTTTCGCCCCGTGCTTATGAAGATAATGTTCGTGTGTGGCCGTGTGGGACGACGGAACAGCAGTTATAACAGCGAGAGTGTAACAGTACATCAAGCAGCAGCTGAAACAGAGTCTGTTTGGTGACACTAAACAAAACAAAGGACGCCAGATTTATGTCCATAGACAGTATGTAAACAGTTCTCAGACGTCCCAGCTAAACACACACACACACACACAACACACACACATACACATATATACATGTACACAAATAGAAACAAATTTAAAAACACGTAAAACGGCAGCAACAAGATTAGACTTTCACACACTCTTATATAGGCGACACATACAGTGCTTAAAATATGTGAGTGTGTGTGTGTGTGTGTGTGTGTACATGTGCTGAAGGAATGTTACAGTGTGCACCAAGGGAAATCAGAAAACACCCGCCAGCTCCCAAATCCAGAGAGTGAGACTGCATAATTACACTTTTACACACAGACACACACATGCTCACACACACTTGTAATTACACTCTGATACCACAATCCCATTAAGTCTTTCGGGGCCTTTGGGCATTTTCCCATCATTTAACTGGTCACAGTTTCTGGTATTAAGGCTATTGTGAGGGCACGGGTTCACTGGGTCTGACTTTATGTCGTACACCCAGGGGGGGTCACAGGTTCGATTCCCCGCTGGCCCAGTGGCCTTCTTGTTTCTGCAAGTCGGAAACACCCTTCACCCATATTCCCTCGCCCCTGACGGGTCCTGTGGTTTAATGGATCGAGAACAGGAGGAAAGTAGTGAATTTACACACACAGACACACATACACACCAAAACAAAGCTAACATCTATAAACGAGTACCCAAGCAAGTAATTGCAAGGCCTTTTGGCTCTGCTGAATGAGGTTTACTGCTCCCTGTAATAGACACACTATGTGGTGTTTTCAGCACTGATGTAACATAATAGAAAGAGTGTTAGAGGCACAGAGGGAAAACAGCCTTTGAGGTCCTGTAATGGATTTTTTCCCCCCTTAAATTTATAGCAGTATATCATCATGGCAGGGAGAGAGAGAAAGAGAGAGAGAAGGAGAGAGAGAGAGGAGGAGAGAGATGTCGAAGAGACAGACAGAGCGGAGGGAAGAAAGTGAAATAATAGGGGAAAGAGCAAGAGGCTCCAGCTGCGTTTTCCTGCGGTGAGCCTGACGGAGATGACACTGGGGCTGATAGACAGAGATATGAAGTCTTGTTGTCAGGAGACAAAAACAGTTCTTCTGGCCATGTGTGCGCTCGCATTCAATTTCCTTTCATCTGGATTTGTGTGTGTTTTCCGAGGAAATCATTGTGTGCGTGTGTGTGTGTAACTGCACACACAGTGGGGAGAAGCTGGCAGGGCACTGTGTGAGGTGGTGAAAGGTAGATTGTGTGTCTCTGTCTGCGTCTGCATATGCATATGTGTGTGTGTGTGTGTGTGTACGTCTGAAAGGGAAACGGAAAGAGGACTGCACTGAGAAAACGACTTTCCCGCACACATATGATTTATTACACAGTGCGCACAGTGTGTGTGTGTATGCACGTGCACATAAATAAACCTCCTTACTTCTGTTGTGCACAGGCAAAGTGTTTATATTGTGTGTGCACATGTACAGTGTGTGTGCACTTGAAGTCCCCTGGCCTCTTTGACTGGTGTTCAATTATTATGCTGTCTAAACTTTCTAAACTGTTGTTAGAGTTCGTCATGTTTCTCCTCCTAAATCCCTCCTGTTGTTTTTACATCTCCGTGTATACGAGGGTTAAATAAACAAGACACCCTGTGTGAGTGAGTCAGCTCCAGAGACGAGAGCCTGGTCGCCGCTTGCCCCCACGACACGTCACGTCTGTGGGCTAAACACAATCTGACTCCAGCTCCATATTTAACCTGCGGACATGAGGCTGATAGACTAGCAAAACAAAATGATAATGATGTACGACCCAGTGATATCAGGGCTCTGCTCCTTTGTCGTATCGAGGATGTGTGTTCAATCTCCTGTGTCATCGTTAAGACGACCCTGAAACTGAGCTCCTGTTGCATCCCCCCCTCTGCTCAGGAAAACAGTGAAGTAAATGGCCTCCTCTCCTCTCTCTCTCTTCGTAGGTTTTCCATGCCAACGTGGACGCCACAGAGGTGGTCCTCAATCGGATCCCGCTGCCGGTCCTGGCCCGCTTCGTGCGAGTCCGACCTCAGACCTGGAAGAACGGCATCGCGCTGCGCTTCGAGCTGTACGGCTGTCAGATTACGGGTAAGGAAGATGAAATATCTTTTTTTTCCCTCCTGCCTCCTCGTGGGACTCGCTTCTGTGAAAACACATGTATTCGTCTTGCCAAGTTTTACACCGGTGATATACTGGCTTTTACAACAGGTCAGAAGGTGGGTCAGAGCGAAAAATAACTCCCTTAGAAAACATTTCCTGGAGAAGAAGAGGAACACTTGAAAGGGTCTTTTCCAGCGTCTTTATTCAAATAATCAAATATTGAATAATTCAGTAATTTGTCCACCTATTAATCCATCCAACGCTCCTATTCACACTTTAATCTACTTTCTCCAAACGGTTTCTCTCCCTTCACACACACACACACACATCACAAGTGCACTCACACTCTTGCCCTCGCTCTTTCATGTACATATCCTCCCTCTATGTCTCCCACTCGCACAACGCACACTAAAACACACACACACACACACACACGCACGCACACAAAAAGAAACACTCACAGTCCTAATAGAATAATACTAGAGTGTGATGTGTGGGTGATAACATCAGAGAGTAACAGGCTCTCAGCTTTCATCTGCAGCCCTGGCAAACAAACACGATTTCAACCAGCATAATCAGCTCAATACTATAAATAGATAAAACTTAATTAGACTGTCTCTGTGTGTGTGTGTGTGTGTGTGTGTGTGTGTGTGTGTGTGTGTGTGTGTGTGTGGGGGCTACTTGTACTTCTATCTTTGTGAGGACAACATTAAGAGTGGGAACGTTTTGTCTCCAAAACTTCAAACAGCGGTTCAAAGGTCAGAGGTTTAGGTAACGTTCGGGGTGGGGGGTTGAGATTAGGCATTCAGTTGTAATACTTGAGGGTATAGGGTGAGGGGCAATGGGAAATGTAATGTGTCCTCTCAAAGATAGAAGTATATGTTTCTCTGTGTGTGTGTGTGTGTGTGTGTGTGTGTGTGTGTGTGTGTGTGTGTGTGTGTGTGTGTGTGTGTGTGTGTGTGTGTGTGTGTGTGTGTGTGTGTGTGTGTGTGTGTGTGTCCCAGCTCCCCTGTATCATTATTGGGTTAGAGCCTCTCTCTGCTGCCATCGTGGTGGCCATTGAGAGGGACAGATATGCTCTTATCTAGGAGGGCTATTTCAGCACCCACACAAATCACAATCACACCATAACAATATGATACTGTGCGTGTGTGTGTGTGTGTGTATAAGTGTCTGTGTGTGTGTGAGAGGCAGAGTGATACAGCAGGTAAAGTAGACGGACGTGGCATATATCAGGTACCCTAACCTGTGTTCTTTTCCACAAATTGCCCTTTTTTTTTTTACCCCATTTTAACACCTGAAATTGCATTATACATCACCCTACTTTCCTCACTACTCTCAGCCCTGAGAATCCATTCAACACATCTTTTTGGCCAACTCCGTTCCCCTGGATATTGCCCATTTCTGCCACCGCGTAATGTCAGCAATCCATCATGAGCCCCGAGGAAAACACTGACTTTTTATGCAAACTCTTGACACCTTCAGACTAGTTTGTCCTCTGTTGAAGGGGGAGGACTGAGTCGGTTACTTCAGAGCCAAACAAACACTTTCCCTGAAATATGTTTATAACCTGCAGAGAGAACCTCATGAGGAAAACATATCTGCTATTAGCCGTGCCGTATCTTTTCTTTTCCCCCGCCCTGCACTCAGACGTATTGGCGAGCACACACATTCGCACACTGCCAGGGGGTGTGTGATAATGCCCCACACAGGCCTATAAAGGAGGTCATAAAGCAGTCAGTCAGTGACATGTCATTAACTTAAATCACACTTTTATGTCCCTCACTCGACTTTTTCCTCACTTTCTGCCGATCCCTCTTCACTGTCACTCTGTTTTTTCTTTCCTTCTCGTTCTGCCTTTTTCCTCCGTCCTTCCATCACCTTTGTGGAAAGCCTCCGTTCCCAATCCCCCCCTCCCTCAATCGATCCCACCCTTAAATGTTCCCTATCCCTGCCTCATTCAGCTCCGCCTCACTCCATCCTTTCTTCTCTCCCACTGTAATCTTTTTTTATTCGGCCCTGCGGCACCTATCATTCATTTATTTTTAGCTCCTTTGTTTTTTTTTTCTCACTGGGCTCATGTAGTGTGTACATTTGTATCAAGATAAATGTATATCGGCGTGATAGAGGCGTCGGTGAGTACTATGTAGGGGTCTTTAGTAAGACCCTGTTATCTGGAAAAAGCACAGTGTGTGTGCGAACATGCGTGGGCTGGATATCAGAGCGTGAGTGAGAAAAAGTGTGTTTCAACCTGTGAGAGAGACCTTGACTCTCCAACCACTACGTGCTGGTGGATGTATTGCTTTGTGTAAGTGTGTGTGTCTATGTGTGTGTGTGTGTGAGCTTTAAGGGCTCTCCTGCTGTCGTGTCATATCTGGCTATTTCTGTTCCTGCGATCTCCAGAGATGATATTCTCCCACTATCGACTCCCACTGCACTCCTGCATTAAAACGCCTGCTGGTGTCCAGTAGCCGCTGAAACAACCAGATGCGGGGAGAACCGTTGAATAAACAAAACAATAACATCATTTTCTTTTCGGCTAATCGGTTCTGAAGCTTGCGTTGGCTCATCTTGCAATGGCCATTGCTGCTGCTGCCGTTGTTGTTGTTGTTGTTGTTTATTCTTCATCCATTATTCACCAAAGTGAGGCGCAGTTGCAAACGTCACAACATTAAACTTTCATCTCCTCGAAGACCCGTAGAATGTCACCATCAATCACCGTCACCCTTCACTGTCAGTCCGCTCTCCTCCTCCTCCTCCTCCTCCTCCTCCCTTTATCTTTCACACCCCTTCCTCTCCACCCGCTCTCTTTTCAGTCCATCTCTGCTTGACCTTTTGCCTCTCTCTTTATCTCCCCCTTGTCCTTAAACTCCTCATCCTCACCCTCTATCTCGCTGCTTTATTCCTCCTTCTGTTTCCTTCCCTCACATCTTCATCCCTTCATCTCTCTTCCACTGCCATAATGTCTGAGTCCTCTTCATTTTTAAATACAAATGGTCACTTTGTTTGGTTCCCTTTGTGCTTTTTTGTGTGGGGCTTTTTTCATGGCAACACCATATTTTAATTCTTGTTAGACTAAAGCACATTAAACAGTATCACTTTGATCTGCAGCTTGCTTTCATTTAGTTCTTCTGTTTTCAGGCTCAATTCCCTGTGAAGAATCCCCTTCGGTAGCTCAGTTAAAGTTATGCAGCAACTTTGCAGCATGAAGCAGGAAGGAAAAATAATGAAATGGGTTGATAGAGAGCAGCTCCGAGGGGCTGTGGAGCACAACACAACCCGTTGTGGTTGTTTTTGTCAACCTGTGAGAGCATGTACCAAGATGATATCAAACGGAAACACCAAATTATTCTTGACCTTAAAGTCAATACCAATCAGGAAGATCTTTTCGACAACAAAAAATCATTAAACCAGGGTGTAGCAAAATCCAACAGTCATTCAAGAATAATGATAATAGTATGTATCAGCCTGCCAACCTTCAAATTACCTTAAATCATCACTATAACCATTTCCAAAGCTTTTCAATGTAATATCTCACTTCCTGGCAGCTTCTAATTTAACTTCACATTTTATTTGACAAACTTCCGATGTAGAATTTATCAAATGCCCAGTGGAGATGTAAAAATAAACTTATTTTATTTTTCTCTGTGTGCTGTGTTAGATGCTCCCTGCTCAGAACTACAGGGCATGTTGTCTGGGCTGCTGCCCGACTCCCAGATCTCTGCATCCTCCATGAGGGACATCCACGGCTCCATGGGTGCAGCCCGACTGGTGGCCAGTCGGTCCGGCTGGTTCCCCAACCCGACGCAGCCTATAGCTGGAGAAGAGTGGCTACAGGTGAGTGACTTTTATCACAGCACTACATGTTAAGATGTTCAATAATGATTTAAACGATTTTTGGAAAATTTAAGATGAAGCATTTTAAAATGTTTGAAAAATATAATGTTTAAAAATGAAAACTAAAGATGTAACGCTAAGTAATCACTTAAAACATTTCCAATTCTTAATGGAAAACAATCATTGACCATATGGGAAAGTCAAAGTAGGCCGGGGATCTGGAAATTGATCGGCTTCTATGTTGAAAACAGGGAGCTAACAATAATAACTCTGTGTTATAGGTGGACCTGGGTGTGCCCAAGATGGTGCGAGGCATTATTACCCAGGGTGCAAGAGGGCTGGAGGGCAGCACCAGCGCCGAGAACAGGGCATTTGTCAGGAAGTACAAACTGGCGCACAGCTTGACCGGCAAAGACTGGACGTCCATCACTGACAGCAAGACTGGGTTCGCCAAGGTAAGCACACACACACACACATACACGTATACACACACACACACACACACACACACACACACACACACACACACACACACACACACACACACACACACACACACACACACTGACATGTACCCTCATCTCCGATTGTCACTGTCAGTTCTTCCTCATTTGTAGTTTATTTATAGCTGTCTTTCAAAGAAATCCCTCTTCACTCTCTCTCTTTCTCTCCCTCCCTCTTTGTCTCTTTCTCTAACTCAGCCTCGTCATTTTCAGTCAAAAAAAAAAGAAAAAGAAATCCATTTTATTACAGCCAAAGCTCTGATAATAATTCAATTTAATTACCTCACTCTTCATTCTCCCTGCCTCTTCCTTTGTGTCCCTCTAACTCCTCTGTACTCTCCCTCTCTGCTTCTTCTCCGTCTCTCCATCCTCTCGCTCGCTCACCCTCTATTTGTCTCTCATGGGTGTTAATTAAAAATGTCTTTCCTGCATCACCACCCAACACTGCCGGCAGTCTTAACACACAGTGAGACAGGGCACTTTAAACTCTGTTCTCCTTCCTGAGACTCAGTCTTAAAACCCTTTAATAGCACTACTGAGTGCCTGGCTTCTTCTCCTGCTGCTTCAAATCCCACTTCCTCTCATCTGCCTGTCGTTTTTAAACGGGCATCCTGGGAAATCCATCATATGTTTTTATATATATATTCCTAGAATGGGGGGAGACAGAAGATCCAATTCAATTAATGAAACCAATATTATAACTTTCACCAACCCAGTAAATGTGTGGCGCAGTCTAGTCAGTTCTCAGCTTGTAATAAATCTTTTTCTTTTTGCCAGAGGCTGTTGCAAGCTGCCTCGAAAAAACTGATTCAGAAATCAAAAGAAACACACTCTCTGTTGTTATTTATATGGCACATGTCACACTGTGTTGGGAAACAATGCTGATTAGTGCTGTTGTATGACAAGCGTATCATTTTCCTATTGTCTCACAATGAGACTTAAACAGTGGAGAAATTAAATAACTCATCTTTATTGATTTCCTCCGGGTTTCTCTATTGCTTCAGAGAACTCTGCTGTCTCTATCACATTCTGACACATTTCACACAGGTCAAAGCTTGTCACTCACAGTTTTGTGTCTCACCCTTTAAAGCTCCTACCTTGCAGGCATCAGTCATTTGCCTTTAGACCGATTTTCCTTGTGAGTTCACGAACTGAGCTCACGTATGTGAAACCTGGCAGGAAAACATGCTTTACACTGGAGCAAAGGAATGTTTTACTCTCTAATATCTCTCTGAAGTCTTGTAACATCCACTCTCCTCATGACTTTGCTTCCCTCCTCTTAGATTTTCGAAGGCAACGGCCACTACGACACTCCAGAGGTGCGGAGGTTCGAGGAGATAGTCGCCCAGTACATCAGAGTGTTTCCGGAGCGGTGGTCGCCTGCTGGGATCGGCATGAGGATGGAGGTGCTCGGCTGTGACCTGCCAGGTAAAGAGCACTCTCTTGCTTATGTGAGATAAGAGGAGGTTACACACATTTCAAATCACTGTGCACACAGATGGACTCACAACTTTGAGCTTGCAGGAATGTGCACTTGTGCACGGACATAGAAATTCACACAGATAAGCAGACTAATACACAGTGTCAATACCCACACGTAAAACAAATGCTCTATTAAAACACATTACCCACCTACTGTGATCAATATCAATCTTTTCCAAATCTTAAACAGTATATCACCATAATTATTGTGATATGTATACATATATATATGAATTGTCACAAACTAAACATTAGTAACTGAAATGTGCTGTGTAAATCATCCAATTAATCCTCGTCATCTGCCATGAGTACATGTCTGGTTGTGTGCTTGTGAACGCACAATATGTGTGTGTTTTTTATCCGTCATACTTCTCTGTGTCTCTGTATACAAATATATGTACAGTATTTGAATATGTGTGTATGCATATGCCTATATAAAGTACACACTCACGTGCATACGGCAAAGCGGTGGTTTAAGTAATCATGTTGCTCTATAGGAGATTTGGTACCATGTCTGGACAGGGATTAACATGTCTAGGTCACGGGACTTTTACTAATAGTGCCCAGCTGTGTAGTTGTTCTGTATTGTGCTCACAGCCTATTGTGTTAATAACATGTTGTCTGGCTTGTGTTTAGTGAACGGTGATGTGCATGTTGTGCTTTGATTTTGGTTTCCATCATCAGTCATGATTCTGTTAGAGAAAATATAATTTTTGGTTTTTCAGCTGACACCAGCTGACATGAAGCAGGCTGGTCGTGTGTGTGTGTGTGTGTGTGTGTGTGTGTGTGTGTGTGTGTGTGTGTGTGTGTGTGTGTGTGTGTGTGTGTGTGTGTGTGTGTGTGTGTTTGTGTGTCTTTATTAATGGGGACACAATACATCCTTGATGTGTCGGGAGCAGGCAGGAGACTGGTGATAATTGGGAGACACACACAGGTTACGTTGCGGTTTCAAACTTAGTCTCAAAGCTCATGAGAAAACATGAAAGGTGGCAGGTTTCAACCACTGTGACTGTTTTCGGTATTAAATAGTCATAATATTATGTTTTTATTCTCATTAAATTAAGACTTTATTCAGAATTTGTTTTTCTTCCACGTGGCCCTAATACTCTATCTTACATTTGGATTGTATAGAAACATAATTCTCAGAAGAAGAGGTTGCTTACTTAGATGATATTCTTCCTTATTTTCATTTTGAGTTTTATTTGAGTGGCAGCGCAGAGAATCTAAAATATCAACTCATCGGCGTGAAACCCTGCTGGCACAATAAAGTAATAGTGAAACATTGACCTTGTCGGTCGTATTCCACGAATGAAGCCAAATCATTTCCCTTTAATGGAGATACATTTTTCATCATATGCCCAATCATGCTGACAGTAACCTCTGTGACTGCACTGCCAGTGGTTGACTCTGTCTGCTCGTTATTGAACAGAACAACATCATTCACATCGTATCTGCAGCCAATCGCGATCGCAGCGCTGATCAACCCCTTGGCTCTCGGGCTGCGTGATTGTCTGCCGGTCGGCCTCGTCTGTGTCTGCGTGCCAGATGTTTGCCCTCTGGATGTAATCCGTGCATTAGACATGATAACAGTTCATTCCCACTTCACATGATCACCGCGGCGACTGCCCCAGCTACCACCCTTAACACCACCGCACACAGCCACACACGGAGATAATTCTGCATCCCAGTGGCTTAGAGCAGTTTGATTTTGTTCAATTTCACTGTGTCTGGTTTTTAATTGTCTCCACACAAGGGGAAGTGAGGATAACAGTGAAAAACGCATGATCTCACTAGATATGCAGTCACAATCCGTCTGCTAGAGCTATAACGGAAAACAATAAAACAGGAAAGCACATTAAACAACTACTGAGCGTGCTGTGCGTAATGTTTGTGTGTAGGTGTGTGCGCGTGTGTGTGTGTGTGTGTAGGTGATGTGCATACGTGTGTGTTTGTGAGCAAGTGTTGAGTTGCAACGGAAGATAAAATATTCAACAGAGTGCATCAGCTTCAGTCCACTGAACAAAGCTGTTTGCACATAAGTCACATGCACAAGAAAACGCGGACACATTTAAATCTTATAACTACAACATTTACACACACACACACAAAAGATACAAAGTCATCCAGGGAAAAAAAACCTCTCTCCACATGAAATCCTATGAGGTTGTTTTTCCCTCCTCTATCTAAAAACTTTCCATTCGTCTCAACAGGCAGCTTTAACAACAGCTCGAGCCCTGATTATTATTATTTATTTTACCAAGCAGGATATGAGGCTACCCCACATTTATGACGCACCCTTGATCCTCTATAAAACCGTGGAAGTTCCCCTTTTTCCGCCCCCAGCGCCTCGAGCTACATCCCCACCTGTCTCAGCACCGCCCGCAAACTGAAGGAGGGAATGAATGAAGTGATGAATAAATGAGAAGAGACACTGTGAGGCGATCACATGTTCACTGACACACACACACACACACACTCACACACACACACACACACACAGTGCGGTGGATGAAGCAATCAGAGTAGCCCTTCTATTATTCAGTGGTTTGTTTCTCTACCTATTTTTCTTAAGACCCAGAGAGAACACGGACCTCTGCTGGTGACCAGAGTCCAGAGACCTTCTTTTCTTTTTATAAATAATAAAATGAGATGAGGCTTTGTAAGAACATTTTATTTTCAACAAAAGAAATCTTGATCACGATAGGTTTGTGGATTTCTTTGGGCCATAGAGTGAAATTATGCTCAAACTCCATACCTGGTCCACTACAGGTGGTCGACATGTGGTTAATGGCAGTGCTGCACACATCAGTAGATACCCCGTGGTTTTGTAATGTGTGATAATATAGGACGGCTTTCAGGTTTTTTCCGTCATTGTTAAAAGTGGCACTGAGTAGAAAACCTCTACCAAGAGCCAACAGTCCACTTAAACTCAGTCAGGCTGCACACACTAATAGAAATCACTCCTCTACGTGTGTCTAATAGTTTACATCCAGACCCATTTATTATTCCCTGAGAAATTGGTGAAAACTTCAAAAAAAATCCGCTATCAAAAGAAAGTGATAACATTTGGCTGGATCGTCCCCAAAAGTTAATGGTTTCTGTCTTGTTCCATGAGCCATCCTTCCATCAAGTTTCAATAAAACCGGTTGTGTAGTTTTTGTGTAATCCTGCAAAGAGACAGACACACAGCAATGAAAATGTAACCTCCTTGGCAGAAGTAATGAAAATGTTCCGTTGACTCTTCCCCGGCTGGTGACAGCCATGGTCATGCTTGTGTTGCATTTTATTAATCCTTAATTCGAAGAAAAATGCTTGTACCCAAGTTGGCTTCCTGTCAGCTGTTGTCATAAATAACAAACCTGCATCATCTGAAATGTTTGGCATCGTAACATGATGGATATGATATAATTCACATTAATATCTAGCCATGAAAATGACTGGTCGACAGTAATACAGTAGTAACTGGGATAAGAAAACAAGCCTCCTCTTCTTTTCATTCATGTCTGCAAACCAGTGCTGCTGTATTTAGATTTAAGCAGCATTTAGTGTTGCTTAGGCATCATTTATTCATCAATCAAAAGTATATAGAGACAAAGACAATATGATACGATGTCAGTCAAAAAACCTTATATCACTTAAACACCAGCTTTAACAAACTCGCAGAAAACATTGCTTTTCCATTACCGCTGCTGTATTGTTTTCATATTTCACAATGAAGCGCACTGACCTGGCCTTGGGGCTGTAAAACAATTTCCCCACATGGGAGAGACAATCTCTGCACCCAATTACAATGAAGAAATCCGAAATTACGGATACGGGGGTTCTCAGAGGGGGCACACAATAATATAGTTTAGCATCTCATTACCGCGCCAAACCCTCGGTGCGAAAACAGACACAAATCCAGGGTATTATTGCGGGACTCATTCTAATCATTCATGCCAGCTACGGAGGCAACGTGTAATTTGGGTCTCGACTTTTGGATGTGAGCAGAGAGCTGCCGGGCTGCCAGATTGGTTCATGTTCTAAATGACTGAGCTATCAGAACATCTGCTATGCACTCATCTCCCTCGCTCAACACCCAGTGGTTAGCAGGCAGACACACACACACACACACACACACACACACACACACACACACACACACACACACACACACACACTAGGGCTGCAACTTACAATTTTTTTTGATAATCGATTAATCTGTCTATTATTTTTTAAGATTTATTGATTAATCAGATAAAAAGCCAAAAAGACATTCTTCGTTTGCGTTTATTCCTGAGAGCCACACTTTGTGCCAGGTATAATAACAGACCAGACTAATCGATGACTAAATTAGTTGCCTACAATTTTTATAATCGATTAATTTGATTAGTTGTTTCAGCCCTAACACACACACCACCTGTTTGGCATGAAGACAGGGGTTTGTTATCAGTTGTATGTCACTACACACATAGTTCCTCGTCTCCATTGAAAACTATAGTGTTGGGTGGGGAACTTGAGGAAAATAACAGCCACTGACGAACACAGACAGGGGCCAGCAGCTTTGTGTCCAGAGTCACAGCTTTATTCATCTGCAGCTGCTCTTTGAATCAGGGATCTTCACTTGCCATGGGTTCTTACACACTGCCAAGCAGATTCTGATTACAGTTCTTACCCCCTGATTTCCGACAAAACCACAGTGAGTTAACCCAGTAGGGGTGCTACGGTTGGAACACCATATCATGGCTGATGGCGTGTGTTTCTGATGCCTTTTCAATAAAAGATTTGATGTTAGAAAAGACGGAAAGAAACCTGCGCAGACCAGTCGATTCAAAGGTTAGCCTCAACTGGTGTGTGGACATTTCTTCTTTCTTTCTTCGTCTTCTGGTTTTCGTCGCTTCAGCCCTTATCAAGTTTGGATGTTCGTTCTTTTATATACTTTTCTATTTATAGACATTGGCCAGTGACTGGGTGAGTGTCCGATCCTCTGGACAGCCTGTGGATATACCAGCTACTGTCAAGGAATCTTTTACTAAAATACAAAGGAGGTCAATCTGAGAAAAGACAAAGTTGCATGTGAGAAAGTGTAGATTTCTATGAATGTGAAGCAGTTTGTTGTTGGGAAATCCATTCAGGGTCACATTTTCATGTAGGAAGCAACAAGTAAGTTAATGAGGTTCCATCAATCACATGTTGATGATGCTGGACACGGAAAACACGCACACACACACACTCAAAAACACCTCCATAGTTACTACGACTCCCTGCAGGGAATATTGTTGTTTAGAGGTCTTGTTCCAGAGGTGTTCTGCTGTTCTAGGTTTCCAGCCAATTGTTCAGGTTATGCCAAGTGTGTGTGTGTGTGTGTGTGTATGCGTGTGTGTGTGTGTGTGTGTCCAACATTGCTGATCGCTTTCACGTGTGTGCCGTGGCTCCTGTCCAGGCGCTTCCATGTGATTGGTATCATGTGTCCTCAGTCCCTCCTCTCTCTCTCTCTCTCTCTCTCTCTCTCTCTCTCTCTCTCTCTCTGCTGCTCCTACTCCTGTCTTCTCTCACTCCTCCGTAGAGATCAATGTGATTATATAAACACAACATTCACCAACAGCGACAGCAACCAGATTGCAGGATTTTTTTTTTTATTCAATGAATGCATAACAAATTCATCCCGACAAATAGTTATAGAGAAAGCTCTGAGTAGACAAACAACATTATTAAATCATTATTATTAATTGGTTAACTTTTGATCAATGCTGCAACCAAAGCCAGACTAATAGAACCTATAACAAATAGCTGGGTAGTAATAGAGTAGATTGCTGTAAGAAACAAAAAGCTGCCTGCAGCTGCTTCTGTTCTTTAATTTAACAAAGTTACAGATCTGACCCTGAACTTTTATACCAACGGGTACAAACCCATTAGCAGGAACAGAAAATAATGTTAGACAGGGTGGCGGTGCTTGTGGCTACTGCTCTCTGCCCATTTGACTTCCCTCCCATCAGAGGAATGTAATCACTCCCCTCCGTTTCACATCTCAATAAACACAATAGGCCTGAAAATCAAGCACCAGTCATTTTAAACCATATACAATCATGTTGGTTTCACTTCAGTAGGACGGTTCAGTTTATCTTTTCCTTCTGCTTCTCCTTGAGTTATCGCACATTGAAACACTTAGGACTGGGCGAAGGTTCAGTGCTGGTGCCGGAGTGTTTATATGTGTGTCTGTGTTCAAAAAACGCTTGGGTTTAAATATTTGGGTCTGACTCGCCTTGTCTCTGCTGACGTGCCTGTCTCTGTTTTTCTCTCCTTTATCGGTCATTCATCCATCCTTCCATCCATCCATCCATCCATCCATCCATCCATCCATCCATCCATCCTTCCATCCATCCATCCATCCATCCATCTATCCATTATCTCAAGGCACTTTAAATAGTAAGGTCGAGACCGTACAATACTATCGATGAACCCAAAAGTTCCCACAATGAGCAACACTCAAGTAAAAGTCAACATTAGGGTCGTAGATCCACTTTGGTTTGTAGTCTACCAGACAAAACTCAACCTGCTGCCATTCTCAAGATGATTTTTATTTGTTTTACAAGTAAATTAACAGTCTACAATAATTTATATTATTTGTGTTTTCATGCTCACATCTCCTGCTGTTCATTAACGTCTGTTACGCGGCAAACCACGGGGATAAGAGACTTTTATATATTTCCAGTGATGTTCAGAGAAAAACAAGACATGTACATTTTTAATACATGACCCAAAATGCAATATCCCTACAGTTTAATATTGCCAAAAAACTACTGATTGGACCGTGGAAGCCGTTAAAAAAATATATCCTTGTTCACATCGCTTTGTGATCTAGAAAGTTGTCCCTCTCTTCTCCAGAGGATTTAATGGCCCACTTGCTTAATGGCTCTCGCTTCACATCAGCGCATGTCCTTTGTAGCTGACTGCGGTTCAATGCCAGCAGCTTCTCTTTTTATCATCTCAGTTGTTGTCGTACTCAGCTTGACACTTAAGGCTGTAATTACAATCGCGTACCTTGCAGAGCTTTGTTGCACAGTGGACTAATGAGCAATTCCCTGTCAGTAGTTTTCCTGACATAAAGAGCGACTTCGCCTCTTCTGTCTCAGCTGTTGAGCTCACGGCTCATGCCTTGTAGCTACGCTCTGTAATCGGACGGCCCCTTTTTTAACCACAGTCATGCGCTTTAGTCATCTGCCTCCAATAGATTTTTGCCAGGTTCCATAAACTGGCCTTCCACCGTCTACTAGGCATTAAAACTTGTGGTCCAGTGCTGCACTTAACCATAAAACCAGATATTAGCTGGCTGTACAATGGGCTAATTAGGCATTTAGTCTGGAATGGGTTTCCTGCTGTAAAGAACTCCTTTTCCCTCCCACTCATCTTCAGAAGAGGGAGCCATAATTAGTCGAGCACTTTAAGCGACATACAAATCAATCCAGCACTTTTGGTTTTTAAGTACAGTTTGTCTGATTTGCCATTTAGGTCCGTGGCAGGATTTCAATCCCAAAACACTCATGTTTTCCGCCAGTTCTTCTCATTTGATGTCATAGTTAACATTTTACTTCATAATCTCAGCTTTTTAATGCTGGTATCCAAGTTTCCTTTCACTTGGAACTCGGTCTCTCTCAGCCAGCTTTTTGATGCATTGCAGACAGCAAGCGATGCACAAACATGTACTAGTTACAGCAAAGGAGTTTAAGTGAGAAAGATACGATGTGTTTTCAACAGAAATTCTACTTACAGTAAATAAATACCTGCAGCGAACTACTTAGCCAGTGGTAACACAGCCAGTCGCAGTCATTAAATATCAGTGGAGTCCTTGTTACGGTGCACAGTAAAGAGGAGGGTATCTCGTATATGCACAGTCTGCCACTCAGTCTGCCAGTCAATCACATAGTCATTAGGTAAAGACCCCCACCACACACACCCCCACACACACACACACACAGACCCACCATGTCACCAATAATTTGAGTAGTGATGACGTTCTCTCTCTCTCTCTCCCCCTCTCTCTCCCCCACACACACACTCACACACACTCACACACTTTGTCAGTAGTCATTATTTAAGCTGACAGAGGTAGATTTATACCCAGAGCTCTTTCCATAATTGAACAGTTTTTCGTCTCTCTGTTTCCGCCTCACTCTGCTCAGTCAGCAGATTTACAATGGGTGTGTATGTGCACACGCACGTGTGTGTGTGTTTGACTAAACTAAACACCTCCTGTTTCTCCATTTGTGGTGTGTGTGTGTGTTTGTGTTTGTCTGAGATTCATGGCAGGTTGCTGTAACTCAGTGGCGACCCACTGCAGTATACAGATGTAATGATTATTATATGTTTCACGTTCCAGTTTGAATCCCCCTGTTCTGAACAGACAAATGATATTAAACAATCCTTATAAGGCAATTTGTTGAAATTATTTGTACTGACCTTTACTTGCTACAGAGATCATCCTCGTGGATGGAAAGAGGAGTGGGACGGTGAGGAGGAGGAGGAGGAGGGAGGACAGGCAGAAAGCGAAACTGGATTAGATAAGTGTAGAGGAGATGGAGATCGACACTGGAGGCTGACAGGAGCTGTGTGTGGTCACTAATTAGGAAAACGGTGGTGAGAGGTGGAAAGGGTTGGGTTCCCTGCTTCGTGCCTCTCCCCCTCTGTCGCGCTCTCATATCCCGCCCCCCTCCATATAGGGGGCTAATTACAGTGGTAAAGGGCACCAAATTAAAACAGCTTAATGTCAGCAGCTGGGAGCTACTTATCCAATGTTAATATCTAATTCTGTGTGTGTGTGTGCGTGTGTGTGCTTGTGTGTTGAGACAGCAATATGAAGCCACTCTGTTTGGGCTTATATAATAATCCTGCATACTTTCACTGTAAACAGACTGTGTAAACAACTCAATAAAGTTATGAACACACACACACACACACACACACATTAGAGGAATGGCTGAACCTAGACACTTGAACTCAACGCCATTAGTGAAGGTGAAGAGTTCACGCTAAACACATGACACAAATACACAGAGAGAGAGAGAGGGAGGGAGAGAGAGCGAGAGAGAGAAAGAGAGAGGGAGAACGATCAGCGAGTGAGTCATGGAAACATCTTGAACAACCAAACAAGCAGTAAATCTACAATGGTGGTCTCACATTCACTGAGCATGGTGGTTGGGACAGATACGAAATGACACCAGACACAGGGAATCCTGAGAAGGTTGAGAGGAGAGCGAACGGCTGCATGAAAAGAGCGAAAGAAAGAGACACAGTCACAACAAAGAGAGAGAGAAAGAGCTGCGGGCGGACAAAAGCGAGGGACGGGTGGAAATCAAAACACGCCTCTGGGGGAGATGACAGAAAGAGAACGAGAGAAAGAGTTATGTGGAAGAAAATTGCGGTTGTGGTAAAAAGAGAAACAACACTAGATAGGGTTTCACTTCTATGCCGGAGAGGCATAAGTGTGTGTGTGTGTGTGTGTGTGTGTGTGTGTGTGTGTGTGTGTGTGTGTGTGTGTGTGTGTGTGTGTGTGTGTGTGTGTGTGTGTGTGTGTGTGTGTGTGTGTGTGTGTGTGTGTGTGTGTGTGTGTGTGGAAAGAGTCGGGAGCTCTGTGGTAGCGATGGTGGTTTTGCAAAGCAGAACAGAACCTGGACAGATTTATTGTGACAAATGCAGGGAGAAGATAGAAAGACGGAGGGGATTTACAGAGCAGAGGGGTGGATGAGAAAAAAGAAAGACAGACCTTAAAACGACTGGCAGAGAATCAGAGAGAGGACGAAGTGGCTTCTGAGAATCATTTGGGGAAAGGTTTGGGGTTGTCAGGCTTGTGCCACGCAAGCCATTCTACTGTTCCCCTTACGTCAATATATAGACCCCGCGCGTGCTTACACCGCGTGTGTGTGTGTGTGTGTGTGTGTGTGTGTGTGTGTGTGTGTGTGTGTGTGTGTGTGTGTGTGTGTGTGTGTGCGTGCTGCTTAAGCAGTCAGGGACATTCAAGGAATCTTAACTAACTGTAGAAAACTGCTTATTAAGACCAGAAGGTCTTGGGGTTACACTGACATATCCCTCTGCTGACGTAGGCTTGTGTGTGTGTGTGTGTGTGTGTGTGTGTGTGTGCACACCTCTGATTTATCTATCATACACTGGTTGCTGCTGTGCACCAAGGTCAGTTTGAGTGCAGCATCTATCATCGTAGCGTCGAGTGTGTGTGTGTGTGTGTGTGTGTGTGTGTGTGTGTGTGTGTGTGTGTGTGTGTGTGTGTGTGTGTGTGTGTGTGTGTGTGTGTGTGTGTGTGTGTGTGTGCACGCGTGTGTGCGTGCCTGCCAACCTGCAGTGGATAAACTGAGTGGTGAGGCGCAGTGTTGAGCCGAGTGCCAGCTCACTGCCTCGGCTCACTCTGTCACTGCCTGGCTCGTGACAAACTTCAGCTCTAATTCACAGTCTGTACAAACATCATTAGTTACTGTGTAATATCTCAATCTCCCTTTGCTCAGAAGTCACAGCTGCTCGGTTAAGATATTACTACTTTCAGTGCTCGCTGGAGCGGCGATAGAACAAACTGGGAAAGTTTGAAAAGGAGAGTTCAGATCTGATTAGTCTAAGTCCAGTAATGTCTCTGCTTACTAGACTGCATTGGAATAAGATGAGTTCATTCTAATTGTATTCTAACCCTTATTCTAACCTCTTCTGTCGACAGAATCCACCACTGTACCTGACACAATGACCCCCACTGTGCCCAGAGTGGAAATGACCACTGCTGCAATGAGACCTGGTAAACAAACGCACACACACACACTCATATCTCCATGATTTCAGAGGTCATTATATTAAAAACCTCAACTTAAAACACGTCTTCACCTTAAAAAGTTATGATTTATGTTATGATGACTGGTTCTGTGTCCCCATGAGGAAGACAAGCCATAATGTCACTATGTAAACCACTTTGGAAGAGTAATACCTGGACCACACACACACACAGACACACACATTTCTTGGAAGTGCACATGCTGACATATTTTCTTCTCATCCACACACACTTACACACACTCTCACACTCTCGAGGTCAAACTCATGATGTCATCGTACACCTCGGGGCCGCTGGACTTTGAAGTCTGTTGGATTCACGAGTCCCACAGGAGTCTGTGTTTGAGAGAAAATCAGCTCTCACAGTCAGAGGATTTTGCCTCCTCACACACACACACACACACACACACACACACACACACACACACACACACACACACACGCTGGGAACATCATTTCACAGCTTTAGGTCAGCGACTGTCAGACAAGCAGCCTCACTGCTGGACAGTAGTTTAAAGGGGCTGTATGTTAGTTTATGCTTTTGTCGCACATTCAATGTGAGCATCAAATTTCATTCCTGTAATTGACACAGCAGCATCTTTAAATATGTCTTCGATGATCATTGATGACTTTGGCTGGCTGAGGTGCTAAAGGACTAAAAACACAACAGGTGACTTTAAGCCAAAACACCTAAACTATCAAATGTCTTTATTCACAATCTGTGCTTTTTCGTTTTCTCGTCCCACAGCCACCACTCCATCCCTGTCAGCCGTCTGTGACTTTGAGCAGAGCTTGTGCGGCTGGTCGGCTGATCCTCAGTCAGGTGTGAGCTGGTCCCTGCACACAGCCGGCAGCAGTTCAACAGGACACGACACACATGAGACCCGGCAGGATCTGGCACTGGGATCAGACAGTGAGTACTGATTGGAGTATTTATATATATATATATATATATATATATCCAGCATTATATATAACCTCTCATACTGTGACTCTGTGGTAATGCTGGTTGCAGGTTTTTAATATTGAACATATCGCATGTCCAAATTGCACCATATTCAACACTGCACTTCCATGGCCCCCTGAGCAATACACATGCCGATAAGATGAATGAGTCCAAGATATGCCAGGTCATGTTCTAACAACATCAAGCAGTGTGATGCACCAACTCAATGGTCCTTACCCACACACAGTGACTGCTTAACTCCCCAAAAAGTGTGTTATTATTAACACAATTGTCGCAGTGTGGTCCCTAAAAGTCTGCTTGGGAAAGGAGACTCTGACCAGAGCCTGCATCGGGCTAATTAAGAGCCGAGCAGATCCCAGCGCTGCGAGGAACCACTGACAGCAACTATGATGCAAGGATTTCACTCTAATCTGCTCACAGGGGCACGGCGACTTAATTGGAGTTTTTTTTTTAAATATTAGCTTTAACAGTTTCCCTTCCCCTAACCTAGTTTGTTACTTTATTATCTCCTCCTTTTACTCTTGTCCAGTCTCCTCTCTTTCTTTCAGCTTTTTTTATTCACAACTTTCTGTCTGTTCTTGGAGTGTTACTTCTCCTCAGTTCTCTTCACTTCACCTCTGTTTTTTCTTCATTCCTGTACTTTGATCACTTTACTTCATTCTCCTTGTTTGCTGCTCCTCTTTCTTCTTTTTCCTCTATTCTATCCCACATTGTATTTGCCTCCAATGCCCTACAGTCGTCTCCCTGCTGTCAGTCTTCATCTTCTCATCTCTCCTTGTTGAGAAAGTTCGTACTTTAACAGGGTTTAACATTCCATCTTTCTTATCCCCATTTCTTTCCCACATCAGTAAATTATTTCTGTATTTTCACGTCCTTGTCCTCCTCCATCCTCTCACCCCGTCACCGTGATCACCTCGTTCCCTCCTCATTGACCTCTCGTTTCCTTCGGAGGTGCTTTTTCCACATCTGTCCATCTTTAATAAGACAGCGGAAGGCTGTTTTATCCATTACACACACCTTCCTTTGCACTATGCTCTCTCTCTCTCTCTCTCTCTCTCCCACACACACACACACACACACACACACACACACACACACACACACACACACACACACACACACACACACACACACACACACTCTCTTACTGTATTCAACTTACACACCCATAAGGCACACACACGTAGCCCAGAGCGGTCAGATATGTCAGATGATGGCTTTGACAGAAGTGCTGCCTTAGCTCTTAAGCTCTCCCCGAGGCTCCACACACAGACACACACACACACACACACACCTACGCACATCCCTCAAGGTGGGACTGTCCGTGTATTAAACACACACACACATATTTGACCTTGCCATCCACCAAGGTTTTCTCTGTATCTCTTGATGCCTTCCAGTTTATGGTTGACTGAGCAGCTCCTTCATAAACTGTGACATAAGGCGAGGCTCGACTTCACACTGCTGCACAGAGTGTGTGACGTGTGTGTGTGTGTGTACGCGTGGCCGTGTGCATGCCTGCAAACACATTCATATATGCAAGTGCGTGTGTGAGTGTGTGTAATTGACTTAGCAGCGTTCCTGTCTGAGCGTCAGACAGCAACATGACGTTAAGTCTTGTTCTACAGCAACATTAGTGCGGCACCCTGTCAGCTGTCTCCAAATGCAAATCAAATCCCCAGCCCTCATTACTGAAAGCCCCCTATTTTCAGAAGAGAAAATAAGACCCAAACACAGCTCGTAAGTTATTCTTTTGATCTCAGGGAGGGCAGGACTGAAATTCTTTACCCTGTGGAGATTTCTATCGAAGGAAACTCCAGTCTAGTCTACTTACTTGTTGTTGTTAGGAATAGTTTAACATTTAAAAGTTAACATTCAATCATGTAAAACTGTATCAACAGTGTGGTTGTGAATGCTGTCGTTCACCACGTTGAAGCATCTGGCAAAGCTTCGTCTCTTTGTCCGACTTTCAAGTCAACTTTTAGATGTGAATCCAAATTTGTCACCACACACTAACACAGTCAATATTTGATTTTAAGCTATTTATGTAATATTTTCTCAGTCTGTGTTCTGATTGTGGGAAGTGACACTTAGCATCTGCATATCATTATCTCCATGGTCATGTGGTAACCATGCCAACATGTACGCATGTGTATTTTTATCTCTAGCAGTAGCCTGGAGATTTATTGATAACTAACCACCTCTGTCTCCTATAGCGAAATATATATCTACAAAAATCTATGCATCCATCCATTATCTCTTCTGCTTATACTATGAGGGTAGCAGGGGAAGCTGGAGCCAATCCCAGCTGCCATTGGGCGAGGGGTGGGGTACATCCTGGACAGGGCACCAGCCAATCACAGGGCCAACATACAGATATATACAATACAATATAATGTGTTTATAGCAGCCTAAACACAACCACTCACAGAACTGAGGATACAAAGAGTCTTGTGCAGTGAACTTAAAAACTCAGACAGGAATTGGTTTTCTATATAAATGTACTTAGGAGAAATGTCACAGCTTTTATCTTATGGACGCATTATTAAGATGTAATTGAAGTGAATGCAACATAAAGGCAACTCAGTTCAACGTGGCTTATCTTTGAAATTACGGGACCCTGTTTGCTTTTTTTGTGTAGAAGTTACGAATGAAGACTTTCAGGAATCAGTGTGACACATGACAAACAAAGACTTTGTTGATTGCATAAAGACACAGTGTTTACCGCTATAATCAAAATTGGAAAGAATGCACACAAAGAAATGAAGAAAGTGCACATGAATAAAAACAAAAAAAAAGTGAATTTGTACATAATCACACAGAATGACTGACAGATAAACCCAGACACTCATGCGGATATAAACATAAACAAAGATGCCTACAAACGAATTAACACTCATGCAAACAGACTGGAACACACACACACACACACACACTCGCACACATACACAGACGTACACACACTTTCCCTCCCTCCCTCAGAGCCAATTCTACATCCCTGCCTTTCCCTCCCATGGAGAGTTGTTAATTAATTCCCTCCCTTTGTACATTCGCCAAGATCAAACGCGGAGAGACAGAAAAACACTGCAACTTTCTCTAACTGTACTTAATGAGCAACGGTAATTTAGGTCCCCGTTTGCATTGCCTCCCAGTGAAGAAACAGAGCTACCTCAACCCAAATCCATTATTCATTAAGTGTGATGTGCTGCAAAATCTCTCCAAGGGTTACTCTGTGTTATAGCGCAGGGAGGATGGATAGATAGATAGATAGATAGATAGATAGATAGATAGATAGATAGATAGATAGATAGATAGATAGATAGATAGATAGATAGATAGATAGATAGATAGATAGATAGATAGATAGATAGATAGATAGATAGATATAGAGAGTGAGATAGAGATATTGATAGATTATTAGATATTTATGCATCTCTTCCGTTGTTTTCAGTCTTTACCCTTTCTCCATATTTGCTATTTTTCTCGTTTGCCTCTTCTCTTCTCCTCTTCCCTCCATCCTTCCTCTTTTTTTCCGCTCTCTCCCCTTATGAGGTGTCACAGACAGTGTCTGTCCGTCGATAAAAAGACTATTTGCAGCTCCAGCGAAGCTTTTACTCTCGGGCCGTAATAGACAAACTAGACAAACAGCCAAACACAGCAGCAAGCTAATGATTATGGGCCTGTTTGGGGTGGGGGGGGGGGGTTGGGACATTATAGTGCTGCCCTTCGTTCTCCCTCAACTCTCTCGCTCTCTCTTTCTCTTTTAAGTTATGTTCGCCCCCTTTTTTCACTCACTTCTCTTTACCTCCTTTGCTCTCTGTCCATCTTTCCATCCCTTCTTTAGAGTGAGGGTAGGCCTTGTGCACACAAACACACACAGCTACACAGATACACAACACATGCACTAGCATTGGAACTATTTCTAATGATGGCTGTGCTGACTAAACAGGGAGAGCAACAGAATGAGGTGTCAGCATTCAGACTGGTTCTGGGCTTAAGGGGGTTATATGTTTGTGTGCGTATACGTGTGATCATTTGTATCCACAGCCATTAGCGGCCATGATGAAATGGCAGTCGTGTTTGTGGTTAAGCCTCAAACAACAGAGCGACGGTGCTAATGCCCTAAACTCTGAAGAACCACATCCTGCCTTACTACATCATCTTGTTTATCACAGGAGTCGAACTTTTCATCACACAAAACACAAATTGTGTTACTTTTTGTAGGTGTTTTGGGTCCAGACAAGATTTTTGGGTCCCAAAATCTTGTCCCTCGCCTTCAAATTCTTTACATTCACATATAGAATGTGTTCATAAAGATTAAAAGGCCACTTATTCATGTCTTACAACTAATAAGATTGAAATATATTACTGATCTTACAGTAGCAATAAAATAATGTGACACTAACTCTCTGTCTCTTCTTCTCTGTTCCAGATTTTTCAGGGAACTACCTCCACATGGATGCCGGCGCCCACACCCAGCGCAAGCGAGCGCGGCTGCTGAGCCCCGAGGTGGGCCCCGAGCAAGGCCCGCTCTGCCTCCTCTTCTACTACCAACTCCAGGGGGAGGCGCAGGGGAGCCTGAGGGTCCTGCTGAGGGACAACGACCAGGAGGAGACACTGCTGTGGGCGCTCAAGGGAGACCAGGGGCCACACTGGAGGGAGGGCCGCACCATCCTGCCCCAGAGCCCCAAAGAGTATCAAGTAAGTGTTTTCGTACATTGACTGTATAGTCTTTAGTAAAAATTATTGTAAAGTATGTATTTTAAATGTTAAAATGGTGCTCAGAAGCTAAGTTAATATGTCCACGTGTCTCTCCCTCTCTCGTCAAGGTGGTGTTTGAAGGTTTTTTCGATCACTCCACCAGAGGCCACATCAGAATAGACAACATCCACATGAGCATCAGCATGGAGCTGGAGCAGTGCACACGTAAGTCCCACAACCCTTGTGTTCACCTGTCCGACCATTTATTGATACGTCAGCCAGCCTCCGCCTCTCTGATCCTCTCACTCCTTAACACCAGGCTATTTATGCCCTGTTTTCACCAGAGACCGGATGAGAGAGAGAGAGAGAAGGGGTGGGGGGGGGGGAAACTGCCTCTCGTTTACACACTAAAAAAAAAAGAAGAAAAAATATATTAAAAAAGAAAGTAGGCCACAAACGGCCTTTGGGCATGGATTCTAATCTATCTTTCATTATATCTGCGTCTCTCTATCTCCTTCAGCCTGTTTTCCCCGACACTAACCACCCCACCCTGCAGTTACTTGATTCCCTGCATTTTGTCTCCGTGTCTCTCTCTCATTCTCTCTCACTTACCTCTCAGTCCTCTCTGGATGAGCGAGCAGAGGAAAAGAAGGTGTCGTTCTGTGATTAGTTGCTTGACAGACTCTGTCTCTCTCTCTCTCTCTCTCTCTCTCTCTCTCTCTCTCTCTTGCACTCACATACACACAGATACAAGCTGACCAAAGAGGGAGAAACCACTGGCGTTTCCACTTGTTACCATTATGGTTGTTATTTGAATTAACGTAAAAATGCAGCTTTAAATCTTTTACATTTCCTTGTCTGAACATCATTTTGATTCTGTTTCAGTAGCATAGATAGATATGTAGCATAAAGGCTGGCTGCAGTATAGGCCTCCTAGATACTTTATATAATTTTAGGTAGTTTCTTATCACACTGATATATGTTGGAGTGTTTAATTTTTCTGGGAAATTAGGTTTTAATTATGCTGATGGGTCAAACGCCATGATTGACAGCTGAAACTGTTTGTGTATTATCACTACTGTGTAGACTCCATCTTTATATACTGTCTCTGGTCAATAGCGATAACTAATGACTGTGTTTTATAGGAAACTATCACTATGTTATATGTGACACATCACTGACTTTGTGTGCATTGGGTTCTCAGCGCTTCTCACTATTGCAATATCCTCCATCTTTTCTCAACTCACTGACTCACTGCAACTTTATTTCTTGTGCTGCCATCCTCTTTCTTTTTTAATCTCTTTTTTAATCTCCTCGCACTTCATAATAGATGTCGCATCCTCCGGCACATAATAAACAGCAGTAAATTTCAGTGTCTGCTCCCACGACCCCTTCAACTTAACTCCATCTTTACTTTCTATTCAGTCTACCTCTCTTCACCCTGCCCCTCACTCTTGTCACCCCATCTTTCATCGGTCCCCGTCCTAAAGTTACCTGAGGTGACGACAGAGAGACAATAAGACAGAGAGTCATCACAGGAAAGAAAGGAAGACCCAGTGACAAAGCAGAAAGTGAAGAGGAAGAGAAGATGAGAAATAACAGACAGAATGAGAGAGAGAGAGAGAGAGAGAGATAGAGAGAGATATTCATGAACAACACTCTGCCTCTCTTCAAAACCTGCCAGCCTCCTCTTTTGTCTTCCCAATAACTGTCACCCGGGAAGATTTATGCACCATCAGACTCAACATCCCAGAACTCGACAAATCTTTATCGACACTCTCGACTAACCTTTGAAAAAAAAAGTGCACTGTGCTGCAATTTTGAAATTCATCTGTATTCCAATGTGGTTCTGTTTACACTCGTTACAAATAAACGTTTATCGCGACGCTTTAATTATAGAATCGTGTCACAGTGCACCGAGATTGAGCAAATCCCAGTGATTATATATTTTACACTGTGTTTTATATTACAAATACTCTACTAAGGCCTGGTGCTCAGACCTGATCCTCTTGGTTTAGTAGAGGTCCGTCTGCGACCGATTGAAACTCGTTCTTTTACACTGATTCATCTCGACATTTATCACAGCATGAGTCAATATCATAGTGGTTCTGATAGCGGCTTATGTCCCCTTAAAATCCTTCCAACTGATATGTCATCCCTTGACCATATCTACCAGTTAGTAGCCATCATCAGTAACACTCCTCCTTTTTCCTTCTGTTTTCCAGAGCCTTTCCCTGCCTTAACTCCTGGAATAAACAGTAAGTTCCACTTCCTGTTCCACTTGTGTCTTCTCAATGTCTTTGCTTCCTGCCTGTTGCTAAGCTCAGCTCGCAGCACTGCACCGGCCCTGAGTTCCCTTGTTAGTAACACGTTATCCTCCAATCCTAAATACTACAAACAGCTACAACTACATTTATTCTACTCTTTTATACATCATTGCCAAAAGAAATCTTTATATGGTTTCTTATTATATATATATATATATACATAACACATGTATTTCTGAATGTGTAAGCAGTTAGGGTGTATACTTAAAAACAAGACAAAAACTACAGTGACAACACTGCAACTTGATGGAATGAGTCCTTTGCATTGTTCCAGCATGAGTCCCTGCATGCTGGGCTTGGTTATACAGTTGGATCTTGTATCGTGAGGTGTGCCTATGGTGTGCAGAGACCCACAGCAAACGACTCAAACAGTTTTCATTTCAACATAAGGCGACGTAGGTGACGTCATCACATGTCCTGACAAAGGAATGAAGGGGGAACCTGTGAGGTCGGGGGTTGAATTGCTCAGAGTGAACCAGGTCGTAGTATCTGCTCCTCAGTGAAATAAAAGTAGTTTAGTTGTCATGACCGTTTCAGAGTAGAGAGCAGGACACTTGCTTCCATCCTGATTTGTTGTCAGCATGTGGTGTAAACTCTCCCTCTCTGTCACCATATAAGGAGCTTCTCCTCGTCTGTCTCTTTACTTTTTACTATTCTTCTTCCCTTTCTCTATTAATCTTCACAAAACAGGATATGTTATAGGAGTAGTGAATCTGATTCATTTTTTACATTTTCAGTTGCTTTTTTGTTTTGGAATATTTTGTATTTAGTCATTTGTGCCCATGTCGATGTCAATTGCATTTATTGATTGTTTAAGGATGAAATTGTATGGTTACTGCACTTACATTCACATAGGTGCGGCATATAAAGTTTGCTAAAGGTGTGCTTACAATTGTTTGAAAGTGTATTGGTGTGGATGTGTGTGTGTGTGTGTGTGTCGACGTGTTCCTATTGTGTAAATGGATGAAAGACTCAGAGCAGCACTTGGTTTTGTTCACCACAGTTCAATTCAATAAGTTTGCACGGGAGGCTTTGTTTATGAAAGGAAGGTTTTCGTATCATCGTCATACTTCAGGTTCAGTTGACTGTGAACTTTTTGAACGAGGTGTAAACTCTAAATTAATCTAGACATTCTTTTGATAACTTGATCATTATTTAATGGTACGAGGCCTCACATTGACATAACATGAACCTGTTGGTTTTTTTGTATCCATGGCAACTACGTGAGTATTTGCTTCTGGCGGAAATAAGGTGGCTGCAGAAAGATTGTTCATAATACACACCCACACAGAAAAGAGATCAATTTGGCATAAACTTATCTATAGAGAAAATTCACACTTTTATTCTTTGTTAAAAGAAAAACAGATTTCCGAAGTGAGAGACCTAGAATGGGGAAAAAAATATATTAGGCTAATTCAGTGATTCAAAAAGTCAGACTTTCTTGAAAGCCACACTTTGTTTTTTAAATCTCATTTTAGGAATGGCGGTCTTCACAGGTTTTCCTCCACTTCCCTCCTTTCCTCTCCAGAAAAGCAAAGTGCTTTCTGCAGCCCTGAAAATCGTCTGTTTTAATCCACTGGAAGTCTCTCTGTACTCTGAGTGCAGCTTTACAATCAAAGCTCATTTTAAACCCTGAAAGAGTACATCTTTACTTTAAAAAAAAAAAAACCCCGACAAAATTAAGCTCCCTGCTTTTCTTTGAGGTCTGTATCTCTCTCCCTGCACCTCTCCATCCTCTGTTCTTTCATTATTCTTCTCTTCTCTCTCTCAGTCTCCTTTTCCTCTTTCTTTCTTCCTCACATTCTTCGCTTCATTCCCTCCCTTCTTTCTCCCTGTCTCCGCGTCTTCCGCAACCTGTCTCTCATCGGGTTTCTTTCACAGTGAGTTGACAGAGTATTGAAGTTTCAGACAAACCCCTTTAATGCGGGATTAAAGATATCATGGCAGGATTAGCTCTCTCCCTCCACTCCCCCTCCTACCCGCCCTCTCCCCTCTCTCTTTCCACCACCACTCTCTGTTTCGCTCCAGTCTTTCTTGCAATAATGCCGCCTCTCTTATCCCTTTCTCTACCCCTGTAATTTTCCCTCTTCTCTTTCTCTCTCTCTCTCCATCTCTTCTTCCTCGCCACTCGAGTCCCTTCAATGCGATCTCGCCCTGATAAAATGTAGCTGCGTTCCGCTGAATACAACCACTTAACACTCACCACCCTTTTGTTGGAATCAGCCAGTCACTGCATAATCAAGGCTTTGCATTTCTCTGGTCGAATGTGGACGCATGGCATGAGCCTTTGCGTGTCGGTGTGCAGCTAATGCTTGTGACATTTTGCATCAATCAAGAATACTGTGAGTAGAAAAGTGCTGTAGAATATGTTTAAAGACAGTTACGTAAATCTGGAAGCAGTTTTTTTCTGTTGATACAACAATGTTATTTTAGTTGATGACTCTGATACGAGCAAGGAGATAATTTTATTTCACTGCTCCAGTAATTGATTGCACCGTAGTTACTGTTGCTAAGGCTGTCAAGCTTTTCAATTCTCGCACATCATTATGATTTTTATAACGATGTCAGATTTACCACACAAGTATGTCCCTGATTTTAGACAGATGTCCATCAGGTTTGCACCAACTTCTCCAGGCAGATCTTTCAATTAGGTTAATGTTAGCCAGCAACAATAGGTTTTAAATATATTTTTTTATATATACAGTATACATGCTTACTACTGTATAGGTGCTCAGCCAAACATGCTAACTGTTACCATCAAACAGGTAAATAAACAGTTGGCTTTAGTGCATTTCTTACATGTTTTTTTGTTTTGGAAAGGCAAAAATATTAAACTATCCCCTCCACACTCTTAAAATGTTCAGTATCAGTCTCACTACAGACCCACACACAATTTACCATGTGCAGAAATCTGAAGCTTGACAGACCCGCTGTGCCTAGTCCTGGTCATGATGTGACAATAGCTGCCCGAGGGAAGGGTTTAGTGACAGTTAGACAGTCGACAGCTCTGCTGTGGTCTGCATGCCTGCCTCGCTCGTCCACCGAGCCAACCAGTAATGTGTCCTCCTGCCCTCCAGGGGGTGCCATGTCTGGAATGGAGCCCACAGTAGACTCAGTGGTGGCACAGCCTGTCCCCGCCTACTGGTACTATGTGCTGGCGGGAGTCGGCGCCATCCTGCTGCTGGTCACTGTGACCGTGGTGGTGATTCTGTGCTGCCATCGGTACCACTGGGCAACCAAGAAGACCAGCAGCAGCGGTCATCACCATTCTGTGATGTACCAGAGCGGCCAACATTCGAATCAGCAAGCTCAACAAAACTGCTACCAGAACCAAAACCTCAGCTATAATCTGATCCACTGCCCCGACCAAAGCCACCTGTACCCGGGCACCGGGCCGAGTCCGGACCCCATGCTCACCATCCGACTGGAGAAGGATGACAGCTATGATTCCCAGTGTTGAGACAACTGGACAGTGGGAATGATTCAGATTTATCGGAGCGCTTTTCTCAAACAAAGTGATGAAAGGGTGTGAACCCTCCCTGAAACGAACGATCGACAGCAGTATTCAGTAAATCGCCGCTCTTCGTTGATGTGAAGCTTCACTGAGGAGACACTAGTTCCTGTTGCGTATGACTGGTCTGACTGACGGACCAGGATGTTGCTAAACTTCCTCGTTGGCTGGAACTGGTAGAATAAGAAAAGTGCAATTTCTGATGCTGAACTTTGTGCGTATGGCTCATTGGGGAGAATGGAGGAAATGACTGACTCTGATGAGGGGCTGATAACAACAACAACAACAACAACAACAACAACAACAACACAGCGCAACTTTTCTTTTTGCTTCTTCAGCCGCACCACAACCTGAAAAATGAGCTGGAATATGAGCAGAACAACAAAGTCACACTCAGACTGACACGCAGACTGTGGACAAGACGCAGTGTTCAGTGTCAAATCCGTAACAGCTTATTTTTCCTCCTCTGCACCGCTCGGGTCTGCAGCTTGGACACTTGCCTGCCTCCAAATACCTTGTCTGACAGTGAAGGGATTTACACACAGGTACAGGGAGAGAGAGAGAGAGGAGACGGTGCGCGCTGCATCAAAAGAGAAGGCTATTTCTTTGGGACTGAATGAAGCTGCAGTTTATTTGTTCGCTGGCCCTTTGAGGGACTGCGAGTGACACAGATTAAGGGGAGAAAAGGGAGCGGTAGAGGGAGAATTAGTGGCGTCTGTCCAGCTGTGACTGATAGACAGCTGCACACATCCAGCGTGTGTGTGTGTGCGCGGCTTCTTTGGTGTGCGAGCGAGGAGTCGGCGCTGTGCCTGCGTTAACGCAAAGAGAAAGATAGGATGAGACAAACACTCACAACACTGCATCAAAACATGCAACACACACACACATACCGTACTCCTCAATACTCCCCAAGTCCCACGTGTCATCCTGAGTGTGTTTGTCATTACATCCTGATATGCCTTTTCTTTTTTAAACGTGCTTTAAAAACGATTACCTCCTCACCTCCAGAACGAGGTCGTGCCTCAGGGTGAGATTAAGACGGTGAACGGACTTCACACAGTTTGTTGGATAATCTGATGCCTGTGTCTGTAAATGATCAAATCAAACATCTTAGTATGTCCTGCATACGTTAGACAAACAATAACACAATGATAGATGATGTTGAGTATCTGAAGGCACGGGTATGTTTTCTATAAGTTTTTTTTTGGGGCCCTTAAACTCTGTTGTAGTTTTCCTTGTCTCTGCACGTGCGAGAAAAATATTTATGTGTTGTGCTCATTCATTACATCTTGAGTGTTATTCTGACAGATCCATACTTTTGAGCAGATTGGTCTGGTAACGTATAAAAAACAACTGGTTACCAAATTGCCAGTTTTGCTTCTATTCAACAGGTGAGACCAAACATGCTGTGACAAAAGAGAATCTTACTTATGAAGCTTTTTCAGGAAATAACTCATTCACAGCTCGGTTGTGTTATTGATCACTTTATTCACCACAGTCTGTTAAATACCAGGTTCCATTGCACCAATACTGTCAGACAACTCACGACTTTTCTGATGTGTTTTTATTTTTAAATCACGTGTCGTTCAGATGTTTATATGTTGGCATGAGCCATTGAAAGATTTCACTCCAGTGTAACCTGATGCACTTCTGTCACGTTGTTTTACACATGATTTTTGCAATGTTGAGATTAACATTAGCACTTTTCTTCTTAATGTTCATTTATTGAAGGTTGATTGGTTGACTTGATTATTACGTCATTGAGTATTGTACCAGTGGTGAGTTGAACACCATTTGTTTTTCTTTCTTATCTCAATCACAGTAGGTCTACGTGTATTTTTTGATGTGTAATAGTTCAACTATGTTTATTTTTATACTTACTGACAATTGTTGTAAGGCTGCAGTTTTGTAGATTGTGCTCACTGAGATGATCTTAACAGTTTTTTTGGCTTTTAGTTCGGGGGTTAGATCCTCTCCAGTTGAAGCCATTTTGCAACAGCAAATGTGTGTTTGTCATCTAAAGCATCGTGTTGAATCCATATAGGGCCACAAAGCAAATCAATATGTAAAAAAAACAAATTATTTATTTCCTTTGTTTTGGATTGAGATGACCTGAAACTTTTATTCCGATCCACGCCTGTGAAATAGTCTGTTTGGTTCTTATTTTCCTGACTTCTCAAATCACCATCCTGTGTTTTATGCCACTACCCTCGTATATATATATATATATCATTTTTGTTCATGCCCAAATCCCTCAGCCTTTTTTTTTCCTTTTCATATTGTTCAATCCAAACCCATTGTTTCTATTCTTCTCATACCCTCCGTCGCAATTCTCCGTAGTAAAAAAAACACGAGAGAGAAAAGGAGAGAGCTAAATCCCTCGGAGGAAAAAGGGCCCATTAAGCAAGCCCCCTTTTCCCTCCAAACAATGCGTCCAGAGATGGAATGAGATGAAAGAAAAAGGAGGAAAGAAATGCTCTCTACATACTTTCTAAAGATAGATATTTTTTTTTCTCCCTTTTACTGGGAAGACAAACAGGGAGGCAGGTTGTGAGGTTTTGGAGTGATGGAGGGAGAGGATGGAAGGAGGAGGGCAGGTTGTTTCAAACACAAAAGCAGATGAAAGAGGTCTTTTGGCAGAACAGACTGGGTAATGGAGACACACATAACATGCACTGCACACTTATTTCACACACACACACACACACAAACCTGTGTAAGCAGAGAATCTAGATTTTCCAATGCTTTTGCACACTGTACAGTTTCTCCACACTCACTTACTTTATTATATTGTGTCTCATACAATACTCTGTTTTGTACTTTAGTCAACAGGCACTTTACTTTTTTTTGTGCTTGCATATCCATTTTCCCTCCTCCCTGGCACCCTCTCCCTTCCATTTCAATCGACTTGCGTATGATTTACACATTATGTGACTCATTCCAGCAGCCCTCTGCTGTAACCCAATCAATGTGGGTCTGAAAATTCAAATACAGGAATGATATATGACAGTATTTATGTTGTGCTGCCCGTGCACTTTTTCTTTTCCATCCACCCTCTCTCTCTCTCTCTCTCTCTCTCAAACTTTTTGCAAGATTTGGAAAATGTGCTGGCATCTCCTCATGCGGCACTTTTAAATCAAGCCTTCCCTCCCTTCCCTCTCCCTTCCCCATCATAGACTACTTTGAAGCCTTTTAATATTTCTAATTAGTTAATGGAGCTGATTGCGTTCATAAAACCCTGCAGTAAGCATTTCTAGCCCACAGGCCATCGCGCCTTTTTTTTTTCCTCTTTCCTCCTCCTCCTCCTCCTGTTTCCTTGAGAAATATTACGAGTGAAAGCACTAACAGGTCCTTGGGCCCCGACTGGCGCTGCATATGGTGCCAAAGAGCCGTCCGTGTCTTTGCCCGAATAAAAGAGCCCCCTTTTTATACTCTCCTCTTTACTAATTGGAGAGTGGAGATAAAATGGGGCTACGGGGAGTTTTAATCTACATGATGATTCTTCTCAGGATCCTCGCCTGAGGGCTTCAAGTCGGGATCATTAGAAAGTGGCCAAGCATCTCTCTTTCTCACTTCTTTTTAAAAATGCTGCTTCTTTCTGCTACCTCTCCGCCTGTGATTGAATGTTTAGTCGAGACCTGCAGTGATTTTCTGTTGACTGTGTATAAGGAGTATTTAGAGGGTCTGCAGTGACACTGTATGGAGGACGGAGGAGAAGACAGATTCGATGCCTTCAAGTTTTACATGTTTAGTATATGACCTCTATCCAGTGAGACTACAGGGATCAGCTTTATGTGGTTCAGCAGGTTTTTAATTAGTTACAGGAGAATCTGCCTGAACAGTAAATTCAGAATAACAGTTTTTCTTCTCACTAAACAACAGGACAAGATCAATTCATGCAGTAAAACTGTTCATTAAAGACAACGGCCAACTCTGTTTAAGAACATGGTCGTGATCTGCAGGCCGCTCTGGAGTTCTCCTATTGCATGCTTTGATATGCCTGTCTGTCAGTCTGTCTGTCCTTTTGATCGTCCACGTTGGTAGAGTTGGTACAGAAGTTCGCTGGGTTCGAATCCCGGCCAAATTTTAAATTGTCTGTACGTGTGAATGTGAGGGTGAATGGTTGTTTGTCTCTGCATGTCGGCCCTGTGACCGGTCCAGCCTGAACCCCGCCTCTCAGCCTCTGGCAACCCTCAATAATATAGATACTTGGTACAGATGAATGGATGTGTTTGTTCTCGTCTCTCACTTTTCGTTTTCCTCAGTTTTGTTGATGTGAAATCACAGATCTTATAACTTGGTACTGAATTTTGGGGGGAAATCTACCTTGATGATGTCATTTTTTTAAATCAATTGAATGAACTGTTTTTGCTGTTTTTCTTTGATTTCTTGTTCTTATAATGAAGGTTTTTTTTTTAATTAATCAGAACGATTATTTCTTGTTATGAATGTGTTAAAAGCAAGAAAAGACTGATCATTCTGAAACGTGGCCTCGGCGAGGGATGAACTTGAGTCTGATTTCGTTCAAACTCTACTAGACTATTTTAGTCTCACTCAAACTAAATAAAACCCGGAGTTGAGTGTTTATCTGCTTAAGCCTTCATCCCTGGCTTCAGCCACGTCACTGTTACGTTTAATCGTGTGCACTTTCTCTGCCTGTGTGAAGGAGACGCCTCGACTTAATGATTGTCTTTTTGACTTGCGCTGGATTACAATACTATGCACTTAAAGTAAAAAAATAAATAAGTGGAGAGAAACTCTATCACTGCAGTTGTTGCTTTTTTATTGAAATAAAAAAATAGTCCGTTTGATTTGTTGATCCTATAAAATCATCTTCATTGATTTCAAGGAAGTTACCTCATTTTTAATCAACGTGCAAATATTTCTTATTTCACACGCAGCAGGTGTCATTAAAAGGTATTAATCTGTTGTATTATTCACAGTCTGAAGAGTACTGGAAGTCTCTTTATACACACGGTATAATGTGGTGATGTTAAAATTGTCTCATAGAAAAATGATCCCACCGTACTGAGGAAATGAGTCTCTCTGTATCTTTCTTTCATATCTACCAAATTAGTTTCTCACCTCTTATCTTTTGAATATGGTCTCACTTTATAATGTGTTTTGGGTTCCGTTGCCCCTGCGATAAATGGTTATCAGCTGCCCAGATATTGCTCAGTTCTTTTTTTTCTTTTTTTTCATTTCTGGGGACTGTAATAGCAATTTCCTTGAATAAAACTGAATTGAAGCAGAATTGAGCCTCCCGACCCTTCAAAGCCTTGCACCGTGGCCTGCCTCAGAGATATTAAGAGGTGATTTAGCTTGTTGAATTCCATTGACTTGGAATAAAAAAGAAAATGTGTTGTGTGGGGGGGGGAATGTGAAGGTAATAAAGGTGATATTTTTCTATGAAACTGTCTTTGGTGTGGTCTTGCTTTTCTCTGTGGCTCAGGAGGTGGAGTGGGTTGTTCACTAATCGGATTGCTGATTCCTCCGGTCCATGTGTTGAACCCCCCGAAATTGCCCCCAATATACCATCTGTGTTTGAGTGTGTGTGTGTGTGATAGAGAAGTGCTGTGTGAATGTGTGTGTAAAGCACTTAAAGTGGTGAAAGGCTCAATACAAACGCAGCTATTCTCTCTCTTCCCTCTTGCAGCTCATTCTCTTGACTCTTTTCATTTCTAAGCAACTAAAAAAAAAGAGCATTGATGCTTATCACATAATGAAACTTGCCGGCTTTATGCAGGTGTAGTAGTGTGGCTGAAATGTTTGGTTATTTCCCCTTGATAGACTGAGCACAGAACAAAATGGCTTATAGGAAATCTTTGGCCTGATCTCTTTTTGAAAGCTTCAACCAGATCACTCGCTCTTTGAGCCGTTTGTGTCGTTTGATTTCCATCTACAAATGTAGCTTGTGTGCTGACAACAGAAGAGATGGAGAGATGCTATCGCGGCGCGCGGACTCCGGAAAAGCTCCGGCTTGACTGGATGGTTGAGATTAATTCTGTTGCTCTCTGTCTGTCTTTTCAACAGACCCCAGGCCCATGGATTTCGGAAAAGATCCTGTTTACAACGGCAAGCACCCAATCAATGGCGGTGAGCTCCTCCTCTCCTTTCCTCTTCTCTCCTCTTCTCCTCTCCTCTCCTCTCCTCTAGACTCCTCCCCGCCTGAAGCTATACTGGCTGCTGTACAAGTCTCACCCCGAGTGCAGTGAAAATTGCTCTTTAAGCTGAGGCATGCCTATGGCGCTTCATTTTACTTGTGATTTTGCAGGGAAAAAGCCTGTGGCAACAGTGACAATCTCTGGTGTGTGTGTGTGTGTGTGTGTCTGTGAGCAGAGAGGGCTGAAGAGTGTGCTAGAGAGCATTAAAAAGTGTGGGTCTGTGTGTGTGTGTGCATGTGGGCATGATAGTGTGTGCCTCCTCTCCTCCTCTTTCATGTTCCCTGGCAGACAAAGTGAGACAGACAGCTTCCTCCTGGGCACCTAGAAAAACATCTGTCTGTAACAATCACAGTTTACTTCCTGGGTGTGGGGGTGTATCTGTGTGTGAACGTATGTGTGTGTGTGTGTGTGTGTGTGTGTGTGTGCGCAAGCGTGTGTTACTATCCCTTGTTTCTCCCTACCCCCTGACAGGTACAAGAAAAGTACTCAGCCTTTACCTCGCTAAACAAGACTGTTAACCGTCTGTTTACTGCTTTCCTGCGCGCACACGTGTGTGTGTGTGTGTGTGTGTGTGTGTGTGTGTGTGTGTGTGTGTGTGTGTGTCTGTGTGCGTGTGTTCTCCCATAAAGCAGTCTGAAATGCACTACTTAATTGTTGATTGCTTTGTACATGTGAATACATTCATTAAGTGGATTAACACAACTGCTTACACCAAGTAGATGCACACTCATAACACACACCAGAGAGGACCTTTGCAGTAATTAATTTGATTAGGCCTTTCAAATTTAATGAAGTCAGGAGTAGTCACAGAGTTAACTGTTCTTGAATACATCCGCCATGTCGCACACATTTTTCCCTCTAATACAGCTGATAGGGAGTCAATGTGACTTTTGAAATAAGACCAAATTCTTCTTATTATGTTTGAAATATTATATAAGAGCAAGAAAACACACACGTACTCACTTAAAGGGATTGTTCAACCTAAAAATGACAATTCACTCATTATCTACTCACCACCATGCCGATAGAGGAGTGTCCACAAAACACTTTGTAATCCAATACAGTTAAAGTAACTGGGGTAAAAATAATTTTAAATGCCTCCATCCTGCTCCTTGGACATTCAAATTCAACTTGAAACGGCCTCATGAACCCCATATTTTATACATGAGCTTTAATAAGTATTTCTCATGTATAAACGTGTTTTCTAAAGTTTCCTGTTCTCTCTCCAGAATACCTCTTCCCAGGGTGGCCATCCTCCTTTTCCACCCCCTCCTCCTCTGACATGGACCATCCCTCCGTCACCCTGGTGTCAGACACGGATAAGGACAACGCCTGGCTGTACACGCTGGACCCCATCCTCCTCACCATCATCGTGATGAGCTCCCTGGGCGTCCTGCTGGGCGCCGTTTGTGCCGGGCTGCTCCTCTACTGCACGTGCTCCTACAGCGGGCTCTCCTCGCGCTCCTCCACGACGCTGGAGAACTACAACTTCGAGCTGTACGACGGCATCAAGCATAAAGTCAAGATAAACCAGCAGAGGTGCTGCTCAGAGGCATGAAGAGAGGGAGGAGAACTCTGGAGAAAGATGGGGGAAAGACGTGTTCCATGGTCCCTGTTTAGTTCGCGGTTTGGACTAAGAAAACACAAAAAAGAAGCACTACCTGCTATTTCAATCCCCAGAGTCCCCTATCTTGTTACCTCCTCTCTCTGATGTCTAAAGGGGTAACGTTCAACCCAGAATTCCCCCACCTCCTTGTGTGACAGGGGGGAAACTTGTGATCTTGATTTCCCCCTACATACTATGAGGCCTCAACCAGGGGAACATCTGACCCCAGTCCTCCTCTACTTACAGCACCATATCTCCTACGCCTGCAGGAGAGAGCCTGCTCGATTCTAAAAAGCCTGTGAATGAATGAAGGAATGAATAAATGAATATGAATGAATATAACCCACAAGCCACTGGAATTAAGCTGCGAACGGAGACGGACCAGAGCACCCGTGACAATCTGGACATTTGGACGACAGATGACAGCACAGTCAAGGGTGAAAATATTTGGTGACGCGCTTCTTGATGAATTTTACCCTCGGCTGGTACTCGGCCGAAGGGCAACTCAAATTTTGAGCTTTTGAATGTGTCCAATTAAGACTCAATCAAAAAAACGTTGGCAAAGACTTCAGCACCAGTGGACCGTTTAACATGGGTACTTTTGACTGAAATCAACACATATCAAGTGAATGCCTACCCACCCACCCCCCTAAAGAAGTATAAAAAGATATCAAAACACACAACTCTAATGAATCTAGATTTCTAAAGGTGAAGAAGGAAAAGAGGATGAAAAAGGACATTTTCTTTTGTTTTTCATTTTGGTTTTCCCGAAAAGTTTTCTATATATATATATATGAGTTCTGTGAGTTTCAAACGTCCATTAGCCTGCCGTACGGCACACGCTCGCTCCTTTGTCTGCCCTCGGTCTGCGCTTCGTGAAACCAGTGGCATAGAAGAGTAATGGTGACTGTTTTGTTTTAGACTTGTGTTTGTTTTGGGAGAAAAAAAGGTTCAGAAAAAGTCAGCTTCAGTTCGTAGCCGCCCTGTAGAGCTCTTATGTCATTTTTAGACTTACTTTATCGTTGTGTTGGACTCCATGGTCTTAACTGTTACTTCAGTCCTTTTCTATTTTGGCACATTTTCCATGACAGATTATGAGTCTTTAAGAATAGAGAAAAGGTCAAATAAGGAAGAGGACAGTAAATTAGAGGTTTATCTAAATCTAACATGCTGTTATGGAGTCGTGCTTTAGATTCAGTATTCTAGAGTTTGTCTTTGGTATATATCTATATTTTTTGCTTTCCAGACTGTATGATGCCCAAATGATGGACAGACACTGTGTGAACAAAATGTCAGTGATTGTTTAACTGCAACCTATGGATTGCCAAAGAGCTGTGTATGTGCACAGGGGTCTGAACAAGTGTTAGAAAGAGGCTGGGTGGAAAACAGACTGATCAATCACCCTGCCTTTTATCCACCTCTCTTAATGTCGCCCCGTGAATGAAGGACGCCCCAAAAATGGAAGGAAGGAAGGAAGGAAACAGTGACTAAAGGAGGAGAATGGAAATTGTACCGTCGACTTTCTTGGACACACAATTGAGCCTTAAGCTAACTACAGTATACGCTGTATCGGAGGACAGCCATTGAGGAGGGCCAGTGCTGCTGGAGAGACTGATGAACAGCAGGAGAATCACACAAACACAAACACACACACACACACAGAAATATAGACAGTCAGAAAGAAAGAGAGAGAGAGAGAGAAAGGAAATGGTTACATCCAGGTAAAGATTCATTATTTGTTTAACTAAAACTACCTAAGTTTATACAGTTGCCTGCTGAGGAGAGAGGACCTAAGAAAATATTGAGAGTAAAATATTGCAAGTGAAAAATATTTGGCTACAACTAAAAAAAACTTGGGTGAAAACTTAAAATTCAATTGTGGACTTGTATGGCCGTGTTTAGTCAACTAAAACTTATTTGTAAAGTTCTGGAGAGATCATGTTTCTAATTAAAAAAGAAAAGTCGATATGGCCAACTGATTTAAAGTGAAAACTTCTGGCATTATACGTGATTGCTTTGTGCATCGGGCCATCCGTCCTGACCTGTAGAGTATTTATGCCAAACTCTCTGTGGCTAATTGAATCACAGTTGCAAATTAGCTCTAGTTGAATTAATGGGAGACTTTTGCTTTATGAGCCTTAATGGCAACACAAAACATGGCAACAAAAAAAAGAGTCAAACAGGTCACACTTGTTGTATCTTTGCCTGGAACCCCCTGCTCTTTATTTTTGTCTTTCTCTCATCTTTCCTCTGCCAAGGGCACGTATGGATACAACCAGGAGGCCTATTGAGATCTTGAGAGGAAGTTTAAAAGGTGGTCAGAGGAGAGATGGAGGGAGGGAAACAGGGGAGAGAGAGAGAGAGAGACGGAAGGTTTTCATGTCCATCTAACTGTGTTTTCATTGGACTTTTTTCCAAGTGCCTTGGAGCTCTCTTATTATGTCTCTCTATCTCTCTCTCTCACTGGTTCTCTCTCGACTCGACTCTCTTTTTTAACAGTAAAGGCAGATCAGTGAATACATTGTGAGACACACAATCATCCACATAAAATACACTGCACACATGCACACCTCTCTCTCTCTCTCTCTCTCTCTCTCTCTCTCTCTCTCTCTCTCTCTCTCTCTCGATTTTAACTTAGTATTACCTCTTCTGTCTCGATGGATTCTCACACACACACACACACACACATACATTGAGACATAACTACGGCACTGGCCAGAAAACTCAAACTGTTGTTTGTAGACTTTGTACAGAAGAATTTCTTTTTTAATGTTATTATTATTATTTAATAAAGGCTAAATAACAAATGATGTTTTGGTTGTGGGTGTTCATTTCATTTGAAAATTAAAATGTTGTTGTTAAATTTCACCTCATGGGAGTAGATTGTCTGAGATGTGAAACCAAAGCTCATTATGTGCTCGCACTGTACGGTAGGACTGTCTGAAACCACCTGACTGCTCACAGTGCACGTGGGGTCTGTTCCATTCATTTTGTCTAAGAAGAATAAGTGGAAGTTTGTTTGCTAACGATGCTAACAAGGCCTGCCACGATCATCCTGTGCCGAAATGTCCAAAAAACAAAGGCAAACGTTATGTGCCTGACCGCAAAACTTTCTTTTGAACTTACTCTACCCGTGTCTCAGAGCTTTTTCACTGCTAGCACGCATTAGAGGACAAAGCATGAAGGATCAAAGATCGTCTTCACTTAATGGAGCTGTGAACACGAGCTTCTAATGAACTCGCACACATGAAAACACACAAACCAAAGTGTCCAGGCCTGCTGGAGATTAATTGGCAGATGGAAGCTGTTGCCTATTTAATTATTTCATCTTAAATGTGCGACGGTAATGATGGTTCAAAAATGGTAACTTGCTTATTGTGTGTGTGTGTGTGTGTGTGTGTGTGTGTGTGTGTAAACACTATGACAGCAGCTAATGTGAAATCACAGTAAAAGTGAATTAAGTGAATTATTCCAAGACCCAAATAACCGCAGTACAGACGACACCACTTGCCTTAACCTCTGCTCCACTTTACAGTTTGTCCTAATTGGCTGCAACAGTAAAAAGTAAAATGCTAAAGTTTGGTTCTAGCCCGCTAATTAGCTTAGAGTCAGTGATCTCTCAACATCAGCATTTCTTCACCTCTTTCTTCTTCGTTTTTCTCATCTCTCCTGCCCTCGTTTATTCTCTGCTTCCTCGTCTCAACGTTACACCTCTTCTCAGGAGACTGACCCGGTTCTCACGCTTCCTTTGACACAACAACACCCAGTTATACATGATGGGTGTGCACGCAAGTACAGAGGCATCATTTCTGCGCACGCACGCACACAGCACACACACACACACACACACACACACACACACACACACACACACACACACACACAGACAGCGAAACACACACATGCACTTCAAGCAGGTCTCTTGTGGTTGGCCTTTGCTGAGAGTGTAACCTACTAACACAGATTTTATCTGCTTAGTAGCATAAATCACTGATCATACAAACACACACACACACACACACACACACACACACACACACACACACACACACACACACACGGGTGAAGTCATTAATGAAGCACAGATGAGAAATGTCTAGAATCAACATCACCAGTTCTTGATAGCTTCCTGTCATGTTGACTCTCACTGAGTAAAAAAAAGTAAAATCCGCTCTCTAATGTTGAGAATACACAACCAATGTTTAGTAAAGTTACGTTTTCTCAATGTCTTGAATTTATTTATTTAGATTTTGTCTAAACTTTATGAGAAAACATGAATAACCGTGTTAAGACTGTTGATGAAATGCATGCAGAGTTGGCCTTTTGGTATAAGGTTGGTTCTAAAGGAAGAACAAAGGTTTGTTAAAATGCAAGAGGGTCACATTATGGTAGAAATATGAAAGAAAAAATGAAATGGTTATAAGTAACTTACTCTATCGAGATCCTGAGTGTGACGGAGTTGCAGCTGGCTTTGATCTAATATTATACTGGTAAAGATTCTATTCTGAGGTTCAGAATTCTTTGATGACAGATCAGGAAAAGACAATTACATTTTGCTCCTTAAGGAAAATAAATTGTTTCATTTTCTCTTTTCAAGTTTTGAATGTTAGATATGGTTGTTGTCAAAGTTAAACATTTCACTAACATTTAATACTATACATTTTCTCAGTGTTTACTCAAATGAAGCATTTATTCAATTCAACATTTTAAATTGTTATAAAACATCCAGCAGTCGCACTGGCTCTCTTTCTGACACACACACACACACACACACACACACACACACACACACACACACACACACACACACATCCTTATTAGGCCTTTGCATTCACTTCCATTCATTGTGGACAACCTAACCAAACCCCTTTGCCTCATCTGACCGGGCTTTGGACCCCATGAGGTCTACTGGTCCTGACAGGGTCTGTGGTTATACTGGAAAGCGCACACACACACACAGGCACATGTGGACACACACACTCACGTAGACACACATTTTTTTCTTTTCTGAAAAACGCAGACCCCTGTCGTAGTCTGGAATGGGTTTTAAATGTTTCTTTTATTTAAATTTTGATGAGGTTCAAGTAGCCTAATATCAGTGGATGCTTTGCAGTCGTTCCCCTGCTGTTCCATCCCTCCTCTCTCAGCCTCCCCTCCAATTATGGCTTTTCCATTCCTGCCTCTCTGTCTTCTGGAAAACACACAACCCAAATGCACACAGCTCCCACATAAACCAACAGGCAGCCCCTTGTAAATGTGGTCAGTCTGGTATTTATTGGAAGGCAGTAATACCCAGCAGCAGTGTCGACAGTGAGGTGAACAAAGCCTGTGCTGCCCAAAGCTCTTCCAGCTTTACAGGCTTGTCTTTTGTGTGTTTGTGTGTTTTGTGTGTGTGTGTGTGTGTGTGTGTGTGTGTGTGTGTGTGTGTGTGTGTGTGTGTGTGTGTGTGTGTGTGTGTGTGTGTGTGTGTGTGTGTCCACAATAAACAAACACATGACAATTTGCTTTAAATATTTCCAACATTTAGACTAATTGTTCTCCAATAAATAAAAACAACCTAAGGGGTCATTTGTGCAAGAAGCTTATTACGAAGCACTGTTACATTTTATTGTTGAGCGACCACTGGGAATCATGTGACTCAGCATCAGTCGTTTCAAGTACACAACAAGCTCACATTCAAGTGATGAAGCCACAGTAATAATGAGAGGAGGAAAGGAGGAAGTCAGGCATGAGGCCTCTGTGTGAGTCGCTGTTCACATTCATATGGGTATATATTAATTTGTGTGTGAACCCACTGTAGAATGTATGGTTATGTCATGTTCCAGCAAAGGAGGAGCCGATTGGAGGCAAACAAAAGCTGGTGAAGACAACAACTAAACTCAAGAATCAAATCAAAGGTGGAACTAGGAAACATGACTGAACTGAACCAAACTGAACAGAGGACTTGACAAAGACAAAAGGGAAACACACAGACCATGTACACAAGCGATGGATAAGGTGAAACATTTGTTTCTGAAACATTTTTGATCTTATTTATTATAAACCCAGAATTGCCAACCCTAGCTTTACGTTTTTTGAAGCACATTTGGAAACATAAAAGACTGGAACCCTGTTTTAAAATTCTCCTCCTCACCTACAAGGCTTTTAATAATATGGCACCATCATACCTTAAAGAGCTCATAGTATCATATCACCCCACTGGAGCACTGCACTCTCAGAATCCAGGCCTACTTGTCATCCCTAAGTCTCTAAAAGTAGGAGCCAGAGCTTTCAGCTATCAAGCTCCTCTCCTGTGGAATCATCTCCCAATTTCAGAGGCAGACACCCTTTCTACGTCTTTTTGATAAAAGTTATAAAGCTGGTTCAGGTCTGTCTTGGACCTGCTCCTGCTGCTATAGGTCTAGATTGTTGGGGGACACATGACACATGAAGCTTCTCTTTCCTCTTCTCCCTCTTTATCACATTAATGTCTCATCAGTACAAGTTACTCTCTTTACTTCTTCCCCCGGAGTCCTTGTGCTTTATTGTTTGCAGATCCAGGATCACTGCTTTGACCACAACAGGGTTAAGGACACAGGATGTCGCACCTTGTTAAGCCCTTTGACACAGATTGTGATTTGTGAATATGGGCTTTACAAATAAAATGAGATTGATTGATTGATTCATGATGCGTATTGCACTAGCTCCTCTTTCCCTCTTCAGTAATTCTTCCACCTCCAGCTCTCCAAATTATTGTTTCTGTTCAGAGCAATTTGGTCAATTAGTCGTTGGCACGTGTTCCCCCTTTATTTCTCTGCTTTCTCTTCTCCCAGCTAATTCCATCAAATTGATCTATTTTAATCATCTGAATATCAGAGACGACGGGCCTGGAAAGCACTTTTAAAATAAAGAGCAACAAATTGAATTTGCACGCTACGCAGTCTCTTACTGCTTCTTATTTTCCCGTTTGTAAAAAAAGAAAAGAAAACATAAAGTAAGCTAAGTGCAAAATGTCTCGTCCTTTACAGACTGTATAAAATCCATTATGGGTTGTTTTATCTCCCCCTACTTGGGTGGGCACCAAGGAGAGAGAGTATTCACGGTCTTGGTGGCTTCCAGCACCCTGCTCTCCTAATGTCTCGAACTCACTGGCTGCATGCCGCTAAATCAAATTACATTTCATCAGACAAAAGCATGTTTTCTCACTACACCAGTACAAATAAGATTGTTGTAAATCTAATCACAGCGTAAAGGTTTATTGCTTTATGGTTTCTGGGTTTTCATTTGTTTGGCTGTTTGCCAGGTGCTACAAAAACTGTGCCTGAATATTTTTGCCAAATTGAAAAGTTACACTAAAGCTGAGAGGCCGACCTGAGAAACAACAGTCTGTTTCGTGGAACCTGTTTTTTCTTTCTTTGTTTGTTTCTTTCCTCCACCCATGACTCCTTCCGTTCACCAGTACAACTGGTCCCTGCTTCTCGTTTCTTCTCTCTTCCCCCTCTTCCTTTATGAAACGTTTTTATCACCAGTGACTTCTCTGACTGCTTCTTTATTCTTTTACTTTTCATCCCTCATGATTCATTTGCAAAACATTTCATCCGTCGCAGCCGGGACATTCTGTTATGATGAGATCAGTCTTCTCTGTCCAGTAGCCTCTGGCTTATCTTTAATGGCTGCTCAGCCACAAACACTTGTGCTTTTAGAGGTGGTTGTTGACATTAAGACTCTTAAACTATCCGAGGCTGCGGTTTTCCCCTTCAGTGACTGTGAGGGGGTGCGTGTGTGTGTGTGTGTGTGTGTGTGTGTGTGTGTGTGTGTGTAAGATGTATGGAGATCCAGCCACAGTTTCAATGTTAGACATTTTATAATAAATGTACAAGTACACATCACATACACACACTCTCTTCATATATGGAAACACTTGTAATGCACACACACACACACGCAGACACACACCATACTGTACAGTACACACTGGCATTCCTCCTGCTGACTCCTTGTCCCATAAATAGCAACAATAGTCCTCGACAGGGCCCCAAAGGGAACCACAGAGTCGTCTGCCACGGAGCCAATGCTTTCATCTGTGTAGGTGGCACAGACTGTGTGTGTGTGTGTTTGTGTGTGTGTGTATGTGCATGCTTGTGTGTTGGAAGTTCTGGTTCTTGCTGTCACCAGTAAAAGTGCCTCTGTGTCTGTCCTCACCACCACAGCCGACCTCACCATGCTGCAGAGGCTCGTACCCACACCTGTCAATGTGTGTTGGATCAAACCAGCTTCTCTCTCCCTAGTTCAACTTTAATACTGTTCATTGTACTTACTCACAGTATAAACTGTGTGTTTGGGGCCAAAGTGCCCCCAGTGGAAATAAAGCCTTCTTACTGTCACTTCAAGTAGTAAAACATTAGCAGGTTTGAAACTTAGTAGTTTATATGACGTGTCTACCGAACAATGCTTCCTTAAAAACCAACGGCCTCAACGGAATGAGGGAAAAACACAAAGACAAATTTAATTTAATGAGGGTCGAACCATGTCTGCTGGAATGGGCTGTTTGATTAACCTGTGGTGATGCTGGTTGCAGCTTTCTCTCTGAAACTGTAGCAGTAATTTACCAGTACAGACCAGCTCGGTCATCGGATCAATAAATCTGCACCACGGCTAATAATTAATCAATTGAGGCTCTTCCAGCCGTTATGATGCTGAGAATAAAGCCTCAAGAAACACTTACAAACTGGGGTCAATCTGCATAGACGCTCCATGGTCTTGGAATGACTGCGTTGGTCGTCTTTGTTCTCTGTGCTGCACCATTACAACATTCTCCAGAATAACAAACAGCCTTCTGGCCCTCTGTGATATTTTGTAGTGAAAAATGTCGAATAAAGAAACCAAAGGAAAAAATAAGTAATGATGCGAGTCAGTTCCTTCATCATGAGGTTTCTAATAATGCCTCGCTTTTCCTCTGCGTATGTGAGTGTGTGTGTGTGTGTGTGTGTGTGTGTGTGTGTGTGTGTGTGTGTGTGTGTGTGTGTGTGTGTGTGTGTGTGCCCTCTTTACCTCTCCAAGGGATGAAAGTCCACAATCATTAATTTTCTAATAATGTCCCCGTGGTTTCACATATGAACAGAGCTCCAATACATCAATCACAGTTTGGAGTGTGTGTGTGTGTGTGTGTGTGTGTGTGTGTGTGTGTGTGTGTGTGTGTGTGTGTGTGTGTGTGTGTGTGTGTGTGTGTGTGTGTTATTTGTGTAGCTGTCTTGTGTGAATCTGGGGGTATTTTCTGTTTGTGCGTGTGTGTTTCTCCATGTTGTGCATCTACCAGCGGCTCGGGGCAGTGTGTGCTTATTGGACTGGTGACAGACTGGTGTATTATTCATCAGCTGATGGAGAGTGACAGATGACTCCCTCTACAACTGCATGCATGTGTATCGACGTGTTTATACTTTCACAAGTAGTAAAGAGAATGTTCATATGTACCTTTTTGTGTTTGATGTGGGAGCAACAAAGAAAAAACGAGTATAAATTGAATCAAATCATCAAATCGTCATCAGTGCAACATCCTCTGTTTTTAACCCTCATCAAGAGTAAGGAAAATTACCCCCCAAAAAACTCATTAACAGGAAAAGAAACATAGAAACCTCAGAGAGAGCCATGTGAGGGATCCCTCTCCCAGGACAGACAGAAGTGCAAGAGATGCCGCGTGTAACTGAACAACAAAAGTATTTTGTTGTTTAAGTATTTCTACATAAGAAATTGAAGGGAGCAGGACGGAGGAGTTATTGTCAGTAATGGTAGAATATGTGAGTTGTATATATCAAGCAGTCGTGTTGTAATCATAGTCCATGATCGGCTGCCACCGTGATTAGGATCCACCATCACATGTCTGTAGAATAAAGCAACCAGCTGCTTTGGCAGATCAGAAGAAGCTAATATAAAAAGAGTAGAAGTGTGTATTTACTTAATCACTGTTATTATGTGCAGATTCATGGTTCTTTAGGCCTCCTGGTCTCATCACTCTACATATAAATAACACAATTTTACACTTTAAAAAATCTTCAGTGTCAAAATACTACACTAACGACTGCTTATACTATCAATTGTATTCTTCATTTTGCTGATGATACAACTTTGGAATGGAGTCCTTTTAATTTGGCCTTTTTAAAGTGAAAGATCTGAATGATTGTCTCCACCTCTTGATGGGGACTAATATCCAGGGACAGAAAGACAAACGACAAAATGCATCAACGCATTGTAAGTCATGATTTGAAAGATTCTACCCAGCGTGGATCCACCTCACTACATCCTCCAAGTCCCTGACATATTTATAACACGAGTCCCTCTCTGCAGGTTGCACTCTGCACAACGCTGGTCCGAACCATTCAATCTGCCGAAATGGCACAAGAGAGGCATACAAGGGGAAGGTCATCCATTTCCTGCTGAGTTAAGAGGAGGTTACCAGACCCCGAACACCTTTTTGCACAGCGTGGTGTGTGTCTGTGTGTGTGTTTGTCAGACACACAGTACATTCTGTGCGCCTTCAAGTGTGTTTTTATGTGTGTGTTCTCCTGTGTTCTGCTTTAATCTCCTCTCAGCATGTAGCTGAGAGTGGCAGCTGGTGATTTTGAGCCACAACTGTTCAGACCTGAGGAGGCCCACTGTGCAGCTGTAAATAAAAGCTCCTTCTGATTTAAACAGTGGCTCCCAACCAATCTGGCCCCCGTACCCTGTGCCTCGCCTCCTCTGTGGGCAGATGTTTGCAGTAAGAATGCTTTGATAAACCCACTGTTCACTACCTGCGGTGAGTGGTCGGTGGACATGGTGGAACATTTAGCAGCTAAAAAGCAAAAACATCTCTCTCACAAGTTGGTGGAGAAATCTGGTTGAATGCCTGACTGAGGCTGAGCGGTGGCCAGTTTGATGACCTGCTATCTGGGGTCATCGACAGGAGATGAATGATGCAAATTTCTTACGTATCACGTGGTGTCATTTGCATCGTCCGGCGCAACTTGGGGTTCAACGTCTCGCCCAAGGACACTTCGGCACAGAGCCAAACTGCCACAGCTGCCATGATGCTCAGTGTCTACTGGGTGTGCAGTGTAAATATTCAACTGTCTGCTCAATCAATTCAGCTTTAAAATGTTGTGTAAGATCTTATGTGACCTGATTTTTGTGGGTCTTTTATTCTCTAATTTCATTTAAAACACAGAATTTTGAGAGTTTGAGATAATCACAGTGATAACACAACAGTAAAGTTATCTTCTACGTATTTGTACTTAATCAATCATCAGTGAAACCAACAAGGAAGCAGATATGTCTTCAATGAACAATCTCTCCTGAAACACTCTCCTCAGCTCAAGCTTATTGTCGAGCTACCAACTGTTCACTAATAGCCAGTGACGCAGGCAGGTCAATGAGAGTATTACAGTACATTAACCATCTCTGACTCAATATATCCTCCTGATGTCATGACATAAGACTTTTTATAGAAAACAGCAGTAGCTTGTTTTCTCTCCCCTGTGTGCAGCCATTGTGTGCAAAGACACACACAGCTGGAGCTCGACACTGTGTTCCTCTGCCTCCCCTGCTGCTCCTCTCTTCTGTCACACAGCCAACACGTTTTACCAGTCTCAGCAGTCATTAGGCCCCCTGGGCTGCCGCTGCTTGTGCCCGACGTCCTGCGGAAGCTCGTGTGCTCTGCCCTCAAGATAATCTTTTAAGTTACAGGCTTACTCAACAAAAAAGAAACAGCGAACACAGAAGTAAGTCCACAAGTAAATGATTCCATGCTATCAGCTAAAAAGATTCTCCACCCATTGCTCACCTGGGTGTTTTTTATTTTAACGCAAGGACGGGGGACCAACTCAGAAACATAAACAAAATCTCATAACAGCAATAAGATATTGTTTGTGACAAAAGAAAATGATATAAAACGGTCGACAAAAGGCTCATTTATGCTCATCTTTAAATACGTACTTGAAACGGGCTGAGCATTCTGCCCGTGCTCTTATTTGTTCATGTCATCTGAAAGCTAACATTACGAGCGGAGCAGTACCATTGGAAATCATGGGGGCAGTGTCCTCAACAGAAAGAATTTGGTTAATAAACAGATAAACCAACATTGCCTATAATCATTTGTGTGTGTGGCATCACTGAGTGTGAGAGGAGGGAGGATTTACCGTCTTTTCAAAGCTGGAGATTTGTTTCAGCAAATTGTTTCGACCTAAATCAGCTGAGAAAAGAATCATCACACATCAGACGCCTCGCCAGACAGAGAGAGAGGTTAGTGTGATATATGTGTTCAATAATTTACTATGGCCCACGCAGGATGTTATAAAAACTTAAAAGGCCCTTGATAGAGATTCCCCACCTCTGTTTTAAAGAAATGCTATTGATACTTTATGAAAACACACAGTGTAATTACAATATGGAGGCTATAGTCCAAACATGCAGCAGTGGACCAGGAGAGTTGTCGGCTGATTGTGTTGCACCTGACTACAATTAGAGTGAGTGCATCCAACACATGTACCACCTGAGGCCACACGCACGCACACACACACGCACGCACACACACACACACAAATTTGGATGACAGTGAGCGTCTGTATGTGTGTGTGATTATCCCTTAACAAGAACCACAGGTGGCTCTGTGTGGGTGTGTGTGTGTGTTTGTGTGTGTGTGTGTGTGTGTGTGTGTGTGTGTGTTGGGGGGACATACATAGAAACCTTATCCCACAGATTATTTTAGTTTTCTTCTGTATCTCTTCTGAATTCATATAAATATATTTTTATTTAATTTAGTTTATATATTTTAACCCATTACACAACTTGTCATGGAGTCAGCCTTGGAAAGTAAACATAAGAAATTGAAAAATCAATTTCCAATCAACATTTGAACTGTTTTTCATTTTGTAGACTTCTTACATACACAATAGTGTGTGTTATATTGTTTAAAACAACATATTTATCATGTTTTCTTATTGATTTTCTACCCTTATGTTGAAAACCACAGACCTTACTGTATATGCATAAGAAATATTGTTTTTATATTGTGGTAGAGTTCATTTATTTATTTTTTACTTATTTTCCTTTCTTTCGTCACCCTTGCTTTTCCTCTTCCTCCAGCTCTAAATGAATTCTGTATTTCTCGTCTCTCCCTCATTTCCACTCTTCCTTCCCATTTGCTCTCACACATTTCTGTCTCTCTCTCCCTACAGGCTACGGAGGCCCCCTTTTTTTTATGAGAACCCTAGATCTCAGTCGCAACTTTACAGTGGCTCGATATTATATCATCTATCACTCTGCATAGAGCTGCAGGCAGCATCAGCCTCAGCGGACGGGGAAACAAGATTTACGGCGGAGGACGACGCCCTGCGTGTGTGGTGGGAGGGGAGACGGAGGGAGACCGAGATGCAGTTGGACAGAAATGAAGACTGAAATGTGGCAAATAGAGAAAGACACACAGAGAGACTGAGAGAGGGAATCAGAAAAGTTGTTTTTGGCAGGAGATCGTGTAAAGAAGAGATGGAGGCACAAATAAAGGAAGGAAGGAGGAAGAGAAATAGGCAAAGAAAGATAGATGAAGGAAAAGAGGGATAATGAGCTTGAATGATTGAGTCAGAGGATAATGTGTGTGTATATGATAGACATAGTGCTTAAAGGGCAATGCCTGGCTGTGTGTCCATTAGGTGTTTAGTAATGACTGACGTGTGTGTGTGTGTGTGTGTGTGTGTGTGTGTGTGTGTGTGTTCCCTCAGTAATCATCTGTGTCAGTGTGATTGATGACTGACCGCAGTCGCTGATTAAACATTTAAAATCTTTCAGGACAGATGAGCGTAAGGGGCGAGTGATGTAGAGACGGTGTGAAAAAGAAAGATGGAGCCACTCCTAATGATCAAATGTAATCTTACAGAAACAGAAATTATTCCTCTGTTAGCATTAGCACCCATGATGTGAGACAAGTGTCACACAAGAGCAGAAAACACAAAAGCAAAAGCCACACAAGGGAAACACAATCACAACAAAACCCAGTCAAGCCCGTCGATGCCTGTCTATTTGAGGTATTACGGTACAGGTGAGTTTTTCCTTTTCGGGTTCTCAAGCACCTGTACCGTAAAACCTCAAATAGATCAAGATATTCAGAGTATAGAGGAGTAAACCAACTGCTGTGGTAACATGTGACTTTGTTCATTATTTTAATTTTTTTTTTTTTCTTAATAATAAACATTTGATTCATTAGAACGAACTTGTAATCCACTGTTGAGGAGCAACATCAAGTCCATGATCCTTTTTGAAATTGAGTTCATATAGTTTCAGTTCAGTTTTCCGATCATACACTGAAGTTGTATAAAAGGATTTGTTTACTTTTTGGGAAATGAAATTAAACGACTGTTGCATTTGTGTCTGTACAATGTATAAACTGTCTGGAGCAGAAATAGCACATAAACCAAATAAGTGGATTTATGGTAAGTCTTGAAACACGGGTTAATTCTTCAGTATTTCATAAACGGCCTCTCTTGCCACGTCAGTTTTATTTATACATCCTGAAATCACCCAACGCAGGAGGGATCGCTCTTCCAGCACAAACACACCTGCGATAGAAGTCATGTTTACAGTTAAACTTCCAATATGTGAAATCCAGGTGTTGCCGGTGCCTCCTGACTGTTACAGCAGGACAGAGTCAAACTGTTAAAACACACAAGAGGCTCAATCTTCTACAGGCTGACGGGGATTTGCAGGTAAATGAGCCCGTGGAGCTTAAAGGGGCAATTCACCTATAAAAAGAAATTCTCCACTAGCTCCAAGTCCAGCCACACGTAGGAGTTTGGTAGTGAGATGTCTGTCTCTGACATGTTCACTGCCAACACATTACAATAAAGGTGGAGTTTTGTGTCAAATATTTAATTCTCCACAGTTTTTATTGGGACTTCTTGCTCTTTCGGGTGCGATTACTTGCTCCACAGCAGAGCACGGTGAGCGTTATTTATTTATTTATCTATTTTTTTAAATGTGGAGGTTTGGATCGCCTTTCGGACACGAGACACTTAAATCTGTGTTTTACGCACAGCGAGGGAGGTGTAACGGCCTCTGCAGGAGAAACCTGATCATTCGGTGTTTAGCCAATACTGGAAAAACAAAAAAGAAGAAGCTGGAACGTTGCAGAGAGCTAACAGGTGTGAGCCACAGAGGTGGAGTGTGGGTGGACCACAGGGAGAAAAGGGAAAGTCACGTTTAAAGAAAGAATAAAGGAGGTAAAAGTTGCCGTGGACGACAGATGGAGGTTAAAAGAAATAAGTGTTTTCAAGGGAAAAAGGCATGAAGGACAGAGGCGTGGAGAGGGGGGGGGGACGGAAAGAGGGAAAGGGGACAGACAAGCAGATTGTGTGTGTGTGTGTGTGTGTGTAGCCAGCCTCCAGACAGACAGTGACTCCACTCCAACAGTCTGGATGCTTGACTGTTCTCAGGCTTTCCAATATAATTCAGCCGTTCCGCCATGTCAAGTTCTCCATCGCGGGCCTGGAGGGTCCGCCACGCCTCCCTTTCTCCTCGCTTCCCTTATATGGGCGTCCTGTCCCCCAGCGGCGCTCAAAGGGATTATTATGTTTATGCCCGCGCTGCTCCACCGACCCTGTGACAGAGAAGAAGAAAGATTGTTCGTGCTATTTTCACCCCGAGCTCGGCGACGGCAAACGACTCCACGACTTCAGTGTCAGACAGAAATGTGATTGTGAGAGTGTTTGTGGGCGAGCGTGTGTGTCTGTGTGTGTGTCTGTGTGTGTGTGTGTGGGGGGGGTAGATGAGGAGATAATGGAAAGATTAAAACATCAAATACACACAAACACACGCTTAATTCTTAGAAATATGTTCATTCTCTTTCTTGCCGAGAGTTTCAGTCTTTGCGCACAATGACCGAAATACGTCTTTTAAAGTCGTCATCAAATAAAAATCGTTGCCCATTGAGTTCGATAGTGTTTTATTATCCTATTCATTTTAACAATTGGGAGATAAAATGGAGTCGAGCAGTGAGGCTGATTTTGGGGTCCTCTCACTTCTTGAATAAAGACAAAGAAAACAACGTCTGTCCAATCCTGAGAAGCCGTTAGAAATCAGGAGGATTTCATCATCTGATCAAGAAACACTTAAACTCCTGAAAAGAATTCTCATTTGTTTTTACCTCGGCCAAGAACGTTGTGTTTTGATCTGTGTTCCTTTATTCGTCAGCAGGAAACTGCTTCAAATATTTCCATGAAATTTCGTGCAGAGGTGGGACATGACCTAATGAAATCAAGTTAGCATGACAATCTGGATCAGGGGGCGGATCCAGCCATTTTCTAAATGTAAGATTTGGCGTAATGAAGCTTTTTGTTGATTTCTCAAGATTGATTCATTGAAAATTCAGGAGACTGATATTTATGAGTGTATGTAATTTGGTGCAGATCGAAATAAAAATCTGGTCCTATAGGGAATTTAAAAGGTTTCATAAGTGGACTCTTCTGACAAGATAAGATGAGATAATCCATTAAGCAATGTGAGAAAATATACGACTGCCATTCAAGTTAATAATATATTTAATACTTATACTATACTAAATATAGCCATGATCTCTATGATCTCTCTGGGGTTTTTTTATTCCCAGAGAGATCATATACATTTTTGTTGAAAAGCTGAACAGTTTTTTGAGATGTGCAGTCTGGGAGAGAGAGAGAGAGAGAGAGAGAGAGAGAGAGATGAAAGAGGAAGCTCGGAAAATAAAAAAGAGAAAGAGGAGAAGACTGGGAAAAGCAAAAAGCCAAAAGAAACCAAACGGGTCTTTAAATGAGTGTGTAGAAAAGCGTCCCTGGCGTTGGAGCAGACACGCCCCATCACACAACAGTCGAGACATTAACTTCTCCACTCTCTCTGTTCCCCCCCCACCCCCCGCCATCACTCTTCCTCTCCCTCCCTCTTTTCCTTCTCTCCATCTGCTCTGCCGCTGCACCTGGCCTCTTCACATTCTCTCACTCCATTTCCCTCTTTTACTTTTTCGCTCACATGATTTCTTCCTTTCTTTCACGTCTCACCCTCTTCGTTCTCTTGTCTTCCTCAATCTGTTTCTCCTCTTCATCTGACGTCTCTCCTGTTGGCATCTCCTCTCTTTCCTTTTGCATCTCTGGCATCTCCGTTTGTTTTATAGCTCCCTTTCTGACCCTAACTCTTCGTTCAATGTTCAAATTTCGTTTTCTTTCAGCCACTCCATTCCCACCCCCCTCCCCCCCTCTCCCTGTGTCTCTCTCCGCTTTGGCCCAGTATGAGTGGGCCTCGTTTGGCCACAGTAAGTCAGGACCGCTGGGCGACTCTACAGAACAATCCTGGAGGGCTCTGACACAGCGAGCATATGGCAACGCATTGAGCGAGGAGCTCCACACACACTCAGCCAGGGAGACACAACACAGAGCTCGACAGACGCCCAGTGTGAAGGAATGGATTGTGTCCCCCGTGGCCGGTGGGCATGTCCACCACTCATTAGTTTTCCCGTGGAGAATCGGCATTATTCACAAAGCTCCCTGGCTCGCCTCAGATCCCCACTCTGACCTGAATAGGTGGATGACAAGTGCATGTGGGTTGGGGGCGTGCTGGGGAAGAGTCAAGTGGAGGATTTAGTGAACCGTTGCTAAGTCGATGTTTTGAAGGTCTCAGAAAAAACACCAAGTCTTTATACATCCACACACAATCCAGTCCCATCAATGAGAATAACAACGACTTTGGATCATCTGAAATGCGTCTCGTGCACATGGGAAATACTGATGTATCACTTACAGCCAAAGATGGACCATTGTGTCAATTGTGAACGTGTAAAGTTGTGTTTTTTTGTACTGGGTTGAATGGAATGGGCGGATTGGTATTATTATTATTAAATAAATCAAGAGTTAAGTGAACCACAGATCTGATAAGAGTTGTGTTCAACTGCAAAGCAAACGAAAATAATCGATGAAGAACGTGTGGACGAGGAGCCCAAGAGGAAAAGGTTTATTTTGGACAGGGCGTAAGAATCTACAGCCATGCTAGCATCTCAGCGGGGTTTAGTTTCAGCAGTGTACTGGAATCAAACATTAACCACGATGCTAACATGCTGGTTTTCTACAGGTTACAATGGCTTTGTTTGCTTAAATGAATGAATTAGCACTCGAGTCCCAGAACAGCTGAGGCTTGCAAACAAAACTGTCATTAGTTCTACAGGTTTTTGTTCGTGAACCAAATACTGGACAAATTATGATTTTGTCCCGATGATAGAAAGTCAGTGGATCATTAGACGTCATTAGGATTCAAACACTGGGGACCAGAGGTGTCAGCACCGAGTTTACACTCATCCATCTCAGAGAGGCTGAGGCAAATGACTCCACCAGAGGAAAAGTTAGTAGCACTTGAACTTACTTTGTTAAAATGTTCATATTTTTACTTTGCAGGCAAAAGAAACATAAACAGTTGTTGTTGATGATTTATTTAAAAATGTTACGTGTTAGTTTTATAATCTCAGGACAGATAAAGGATCAAATGGGGAGAGAGAAGGAAGGAGGACATGCAGCAAACCGCTGGGTTGGAATCAAAGCTTCTGTATGCGGGTCCCAGAATCTTGGTAAAAAATCTGGTTAGTCAATGACCTCATTTGTGTGTGTGTGTGTGTGTGTGTGTGTGTGTGTGTGTGGGTGTGTGTGTGTGTGTGTGTGTGTGTGTAACAGTAATAGCTTTGAATGTCACGGGAGTATTAATCATTGTGTTGTAGTAAGGAGTACTTACACTGGCTTTATTTTCTAATAAGAAAATCATTTTTATTCTTGTCACTGACTCTCCATTCCCAGTGTGTTCCTCGCCATTACACACACACACGGACTAAATTAAAAAGATTACTCACTTCTGACATTTTCACTGTTTCCTCCTCACAGCTGCCGCGTCACACTTCATGTGGACGACAGAATCTGCATCCAACTCAGAACTTGTTTTTCTGGCTCTTGTTGTTTTTTTCTTCCATTTGTTTATCTTTTACTGCAACTGACAGGCGACTCGGCCCCATTGATAAAACACGCTTCATGACACATTACACTCATGTGACATCAGTGTCATCGTCACACTCTGGTTTTGACCCATGTAAATCTGCAGTACATTTACTGAGCTGCTGTTTGTTACACTCAAACACAATCTTTTCTTTTCTAGGGCTACTTTCTACATTGCAGTAATGTTTTAATGTAATTAACATCAATTTCACCAATAACTCAACAATGTAAGATAAAATAAGATCAGATAAGCATCCGGCCACCAGGTGGCGATAAAGACTCTTTGGCTTCACTTTAGCCGAGCTGTCATGTCGTCCATCTTTATAAACAGTCTGGAGTTGACAGCAGAGGCAACAGGAAACAAAGTATTAAATTATGATGTGATTTTCACTGAATTAAATCTGTGCACAGTCGAACACGTGTCAGCTTGTGTTGACTATAAGGAACGTTTTCAACACAATTAGGATGTGATGCATTGAATTAAATGAAACACATTTCGCTTTTTTGATTAATGTGTAGCAGGGGTTAGATGCTTTTAAAAAAATGTTGACACACTGGATATCATGGGTTCATACCGCACTGAGGATAATAGTGAAAACACCCAAAGACTATTAAACAGCGTGAGCTAATTTCCATCCAGCAGTTGTCAGCAGCTGCACAGCGAGAAATGAGCTTGTGTCACGTTGTGCTGACGAGGAAACACTGTCGCTTTTCTACGTCACGATTATGGAGGAAAGTAATGCAACAGTAATAAAGAATAAAGTAATCACATTACAACTTTATGAGGCACTTTTTCAAATGAAGGCAGCCTGACACTGGAGGTATGTTTTACCATGATATCCAGACTGGGACCAGTATGTGCAGTGTCATTGTCCATAGGAAAACCTTTTTTTTGTGCGTCAGTGGTAAATTTCTGCACCATCTCCGTTTCCGTCAGAATAACTGTAAGCGAGGACATTTGCATATGTAAAATGTGTGCGCACGAGTGTTGTTTGGAGACGCGCGTGGGCTCGTATTAGTTTGAGGAACAAAGCGCTGGGTTTTAACTGGGGCATCTGAGCACAGAAACAAACACATGACAAGGACAACAACACTGTCTTCAAAAAAACAAGCAAACGCCAAAACTTCCACTTCCTCTTTTGTGCTGAACCATCAAAGTACAACGCCTCTATTTCCTGGGAGTGGATACACACACACACACACACACACACACACACACACACACACACACACACACACACACACACACACACGATGACACAACAATCCACCAAACTTCACACTGACTCATTCTGTGTGTTCTCTTTATGGTTCTAATGATTAATATCCTTTGCTCCTCTTTTCCGTCCTCTATGAAAATCTCTCAGGCTTTTTATCGTCTCTCACAAAAGTACATTTGTCAGCCACTTAAACTTCCCTCGCTTTCACACTTATGTTCTGTTGCCCTTCAAAAGTATTTGTACGTGTACTTAGAAACTTCTTGCAATTTCCTCTATAGTCTGAATTTATTTAGTTTGTGAGGTTCCAGACGTTCACACAGTTTATAATTTGTTCCTTCTTAACAGATGCAGGAAAGTTTCCCATATTTTGTACATTTACAAGTTTATAATATTAGTTTGTTGGGTTTGCTAGAATATGTTTAAAATTCTGTGATTTTGAAAATATGCATTATTTCTCTCATATCATATATTATATAAAAAAGTCAAGGTATGACACATAGATTTCGCATTTACTATTTTTTTTCTGGTAAATTCTAACTAGGTTTTTGATGTAATAAAAACAGGGTGAAAGTTCATCGTTGATTTGTGATTGGTTTCCCACACCAAGATGGCGGCACCTGTATCCGTGGTGTTTTAGCTACAACAACAGGTGGAAGTTGAGACGTGTCGTCCATCTTTATTTACAGTTCATGTAGATGACATTTTATCGGGCAAAATAAGTGCAAACATTTGTGTGTGTGGACCATGGGTGTGTGTGTCATGACATTTCCTCATTAATCGATAAAGTTTATTAACAAAATGCACCAATAAACAAATGGTTGGAGGTATTTAATGAGCTCTTGACTGCATGTTGAACCCTTAACAACATGTTTCAGTATCACTGTTACGTAAATATCTACTTTTTTAAAATCTTTTTTAGATCAAACTGAGTAAAAAATATAAAGAATCCATTTCGCTGTTGTCTCGGCAGATGGTGTCTCTGCGGCACCGCCACTGAGATACAGAGACCCTTCTGCATTTAGGCCGGCAGACTGACAGAATTACACTTCGCTAATTAACTTGAATGAGGCAGCTCGACAATCTGTCTGTGTGTGTGTGTCTGTGTGTGTGTGTGTGTGTCTGTGTGTGTGTGTGTGTCTGTGTGTGTGTGTGTGTGTGTGTGTGTGTGTGTGTGTGTGTGTGTGTGTGTGTGTGTGTGTGTGTGTGTGTGTTTACTTGTATTGCTCATGTTGTGGGGACTCATCTTCTGTTTGGTGCAGAAAAAACGAGTCGCTCTGACTTAAATTGTTAAATTTGAGGGTGAAGACTTGGTTTAAGGTTAAGGGAAAGTTAGGTGTACGTTATGGTTACGATAGGTTTTCAGTAAATAAAAGTCCACTGAATGAAAATGGAAATAAGAAAATAATAAGTAATATAAACACTTTGCAGACGGCAGTTGCCAGTATCATTAATGGTTGTTATGGGAACGCCGTGCGCTGTGACAGATGCACAACTGGCGATCGGCGTACGGCAAACCACAAAGGACACGCGTGGATCTGGAGGAAGCGCTGGCAAACAGAAAGATGAGCAATAACAAAAGAATAAAAACACAATAAAAAAAAAGCACAGTGGATGAACACATTCACTGAAGAGAATAGATCCCAAATGCCAACAGACTGGAACCAACATCTCAGTCCGTGTTCTTCCACCTGATTACAGACAGAGACTTCATCAACTGCAGACACTGAATCATCCACATTAATATGTAAATATAAAGATTTATCAGCTGCTCTAAAATGTGCCTCTATTAGGAAATACAGCAATAAAGACATTTCATTGGGTTTTACTGACTGACATTTAACTTTATGTGAAGCCATTGAGTTGAACAGAGAGAATATAAAGCACTCAATTATTAATCTGAGAAGTGAATGGATTCATAGATGTTAAAGTCTTAACACTGTTACCAACAAGTCTACAGAGCTGAGAAACTGGACCATGTGAAATACTGTGACGTCAACAACACAACATTTCTTGCCAAGATATTTTGTGATATAAATCAGCAACTTGTTCTCTCTATGTTAAATAATTAACTCATAGTCTACAGGTACAAGCTTGTTATTCGCTGCACTTGATAAAATAGAATCCAGCTGATTTTCAATTAACAGCTTCTGCTTAGCAACTTCAAAAAGTGTCTTACAATCACTCTCACCTTTTACAATCTCTGCTGAAGGTTTTGCTTGAACTTGAAGTTTTGATTGTGGACATGGTAAACCCTCTGAGTTACTGATACCAATATAATCTGCGTTGGTTTTAGAGAGGCAAAGTAAAAAACGACTTTCCTCTCGTACATCACAAATCTGACAATAAGCTCGAACCTGGTGTCTCTGCAGTTTGACTATGGGACAGTGATTATGCACAGGAGGTGATAGCAGCAGCAGCCGAGCCGAGCGGAGTATTGCCGGGATGGTTTCATCGTACTGAACAGTTTCCAGCAACAAGCACAAAAACTACAGAAGGTCCAGAGGGAAAACTTGACTCATTTACCACCTGTGCTGCTTGAAGCTGAATGTACAGTATGTACCAAGGTGGACTGGATTTATATTGAACTCATAGTTTGAAACCTGTTATAGGAATGTAATTACCTGCTCATAAAAGCTAGAACTAGTGGTCACACACTATATTTACAGTTAGTTTGATCTTTTAATGAAAGTATGAGCTTGAAACCAGAGAAGTTAGTAGGTTTGTTATTTTATTAACACAAACAGATGCAAAATGTGTTGACATCAGCAGTTGTGTTAAAAATAAATAGTCAATTAGTGTCAATGTGTTGAGGTAACCATCACTTGAATGCATGTGTTCCTATTGTCACATTATGTTTTTAAATAGAAACACAGGCATAAGATATACACACACACACTGCTGGTTTTGTTGTTGTACAAGCTATGTTGTACCATCATACTGTCTTTTGGTTCGGCCGCCCGTCTGTAATGAAAAATCTGTGATAGAAATTTCAATTAATTAATAACAAAGTCAATCAGGCGACTTGTCAACTGGCAAAAAAAACAAATCAAAAATCAGTTTGAGTTGTTTACCAAATGAAGCGGACGTGAGAGATGTGTCTTTTCCACTTTTCCAGATGTGCTGCTCGTCTCTGTTTTATTTCCCTGTGGACCGAACATCTCCGGACTGAACCTGCCGTGGAACAAACATCACCTCAGGCTGTGTCGACGACGACTTGCTGTAACAGTGGATGTACACAGTCACTGTTTGTGTCCCACTTGCAGAGCTCCACTCCTCTGGAGCTTCACATCTTCCTTGTTAGTGCTCACTAACGACTCCAAGATGTCAGCGCGGCTCTGAAATCATTCATATACTGTAACGCTCCAGCCTAACAAGGTACAACGCAGCAATCTGGACCTTATAATTTGATCGTGTGCGACATCAGTTCCAATACTTTCATCAGGTGCTAATGATCAGAGAGCGGCAGGGTGAGCTCTTATTGGTCGGTGCCTGAGGAAGAACTGAGTATTATAGAGGAGAAGACGAGATGATGAGAGTCAGTGTGCAGCATAATCTATTTGTGTGTGTGTATTCAAGTGTGTGCACACAAGCCAGGTGTTTGTGTGTCTGTGTGTGTGTGTGTGTGTTGGCTTGGTGATGTGCAGTCCCGTCGGCATGTGGGATGATTGGCAGCGCCTGTTTGGGCATTGTTGATAACACACAGGAGGGCAACTGCCACAGATGAGCTCTGTCAAGCTGTCTGCCTGTCAGACACCCACACACACTCTCCTCTCTCTCCTGCTCACATCAGCACGCACACACACACACACACACACACACACACACACACACACACACACAGCGTGCACGCACACCAACCTACAACTTCATTTCTTTCCCGTTCACTCTTGCACTGGCTCTTATTTGTGTTAAACACACATAATGGCTCTGTCCGCTCTTAAACACACACTTCTCACAGGCCTAGAACCCCCCCTCTGTAGGCACACGCACGCACACACGCACACACACACACACACACACACACACACACACACACACACACACACACACACACACACACCTGTCAGCCCTGCCCGTGGCCAGCCATTGAACCTGGTATCCTGATAAGAGCAACAACAGTCCTCTCCTCTGCAGGGAGAGACTGTCTCATTCATATGCATTTCATTTCTTGATGTGTTGGGGAATCTCTGTCACTTGTTTGTCACTGTGGACGGCTTGAAAAGACCGGGTTGACATTTGAAGGGGCCACATTTCAATACAGCAGTTGGAAATGGCACCGGAGAGCGCGGCCATATTTGTATTGTCTGTGGCATGAAGCTGGAGTTTCACTTGAAAGAGGAAGAATTACCTCAGGGAGGCTCCCCCACTTTGTTACTGACGTCTTTTGTCCTCACCTGAAAAAAAACAGAGACAGGAGCTCCGGATATTTATGATATATGTATAATAAATCAGATTTTTTTTGCAGAGTCATGTTTGGTTTTGAAGGCTGCTGAAAAACAATTTCCTCCTGCTGTTCGGGGCCGGCACTGAATGATGGAACAGAAAAACGTTGATGAAGTGAATTGGCAATTTGCTCACGAGGCTGTGGTTTCTAAATAACTAGTAGAACATAGGTACCAGGGGCGGATCCAGAGGTGGGGCCAGGGGGGCACCGGCCCCTCGTCTGGATCCGCCCCTGTATCTGATTGGCCCCTGAAATGCCCCTGTGCTGTCAGTAGTCTAAAAACAACGAGTCACTTATTAACAATACAAACAATAATTATGACAATTTGTTAAGAACTTTAACTGAAGCTGTTTTGAACACGGAACGATTTTCACTGATGTGTGGCTTCGAATCAAAGCTATGGAGCTAACAGTAAACAAGGAAGTGTAGTTAGCATGTGTGTGTGTGTGTGTGCGTGTGTGTGGTTGTGTGTTTGGAACCAACCACCTCCAGATCTGTGTGTGGTTGCTTCAGTCCAGCTGACTGCTGCGTAACAGGCAACACACAATACTGAGTACATGACACATTAATAATTTGCTTTTCATAAAGAGAGACACTCTGCTGACATGGAAACTGCCAATTAAGCACTGTGGTCTGCATGGGGTCTGTTTGTGTGTGTGTGTGTGTGTGTGTGTGTGTGCCACTGAATGAGAGAGAGGGCATTGTAGTTGTGTGTATGTGTGTGTGAGTTCTTGAATGAATAATGAGGCTTTTTACTGAATCTGGCATATCTCTCCCTCTCTCTACTCTCACCACACACACACACACACACACACACACACACACACACACACACACACACACACACACACACCTACAGTACACACTTACTCAGAGCCCTTTAGGGATCAATTACCATTCACTCATGTCTTTATCATCTCAAAGCTTCAGCCTCCTTTACGCAGCCTGTTGAAAGTGGGAATGTTTCACCTACATTCTGCTTTTCTTGTTGTTGTTCCACCTTCAGGTCCAAACTGCAGAGATGTGTTTTCTAAAATCAGGGGCAACGATATCCTGGCTCGGTTTGGTTCAGTGTAAACAAGCAAGGGCGGGATAAACATAACATAAATCGAGCAGGATCATTGTATAGACGGAGGATTCTTCCTTTTAAGGAGCCTCAACAAAACACACACACACACACACACACACACAATTCTGTTTTTCAATACAATGTCGGCTATGTTGTTTCGTATTTGCTACTTTAGGAGATATCATCCACTGCCATAGTATTTTAGTAAGAAAGGGATGTATTGCATTTTCATATCCAGATGCTCGACCATTAGTTTGTCTTTTTTGGGATGAAACTTTTCATCAAGGTCAGTTTATTGTGGAGAAACAGGAAACTTCACAGTCACAACAGAGATAGTGATGGAGACAGATGCGAGGGCAGGAGGAGAGAACGTTTCATCAGCCTCGGGATTTTACCCAGACTGAGAACCTGTTTTAATTAGGAACAAAAAAAAAACAACAACAACTCCACTAGATACAGATTGTCATTTTTTTCCTAACTCAGATTCAACAGATGAAAAAATAATTTGATCGTACGTGTCCAAAAATAATCTTTTGATTTTCTATCTCATGAGTAATTTCCATCCTTAGTTTTCTTTGGAACACAGAAACGAACATGTGCTCATGTTCATCATCTTTCCGGTGCAGGAAATCATGTGCTGCAGTAAGTGGTGGGAAAAACAACAAAAAAACGGTGTGTGAGTTTTGAAGTGAAAGACATTCAGATATAAATACATATAATACATTTTTAAAAAGTACATTCTTTGAGCTATGACATATTCAAAAAATACCACAAGTCACAACTGGGCAACTGAAAAGCTTTTTAGAGAATTTGTTGTGAATTCATGAATAACATTAGAGTCTTGCTAATGGCCTCTCATGGCCTCAGTACAATGGCCCCACGTGAAGGCACCTGTCTTATGTAAATAACATACAAACAACCCACCAACCTCTGGTGAGTTATTACTGCAAAACAGATGCACTCAGGTTGGAAATAATGACATTTTTACTGTTTCTTTTACAGATTTCATGACGACTGAACTGTAAAAAACCTTCACTTCTGATCATTTGTTTCCTGTTCATATCCTCTGCTGATCTTTATGGGGTTAATACTGTAAATCAGGCAACTGGTCATCAAGTCTTTAAACAAGGGTGATGGTTTAACCAGAAATACAGATGTAGCAGTTCTATTATCCAACTTCAAAGAATATGAAAAAGTGAGAGGGGACATGTAATATTAGCTTTTTCGATGGATCTGAGACACCAGGGCACGGTCCCGGCGCCAAATCCCCGTGAATCCACCCGGGGCTTTGAGCATGCTTAAGCAATCATGACCTGGCATAAGGTCCGTGTACGTAATCAATTATTGGTTTGGAAGGTGGAGGGAAAGTCAGACCATCTGCTGAGGGGAGCAGTCTTGGCTGAGTTATTGAGCTGTGGGCCGTTCTCTCGTTTTTAATAATGGTCCAAGTAAGTATTGCTCTGTAACGTGGACCAGTCACAGTCATTCAATTTCTCATGACGATTCAGAAACTGCAGCAGAGTCTTTGCTTTCACTGAGGTGCTGAGTGAAGGTTGTGTAATGTGACGTGACCACGAGGGATCCTGACCGAATCAAGTCCGGTGCTTATGAGACAAGAACATCAGCTCTGAGGTCCTGGTTAGGGTTAGAAGTAAGATGTGAATTGAGGTTAGGTTAAGGTTTTGATTAGGCCAGACAAACATGTGTGCGTTTGTGTGTGTGAGTATGTGTGTGTGAGTAATCTCTATCCTCCAGCTCCTTGTTCTCCTCTTCCTCCAAAGACATGCGCTCAACCCGACATGAGGAGCAACACAAACAAGCTTCCACATCACGATAGAATCAGAGGATTATTGGACTTCCTGGTATAGAGGTGCAGAAAATCATTATTAACAATAAGACATGAATAAATGCATGGTTGTCTTAATTTCTTATCAACGAAGAAAACAACAAGTACTGCCAGTGCCAGCTAACTCTTTGTTAATGTCGATGAATGGTGGTTAAAGGTCCAGTGTGTAAGATTTATTGGCAGAAATTGAATATAAAATAATCCTAGTGATGTTTTCACGTGTGTTTCATCAAAATTTTACAAATTGTTTTCTTTATCTGAGAATGGTTCCTTTATTTTGAAATACTTAATATCAACATCAGGAGCGGGTCCTCTCTACGGAGGCCGCCATGTTTTTTACAGTAGCCTCAACTGGACAAACTAAACACCTTTTGAGTTTTTATGACAACTGAAGGCTGCCCCAGGTTCTCTTTAATGTACATTGACCTTATAACTAACCAGCCGACCTTCCTATGTTCTACAGAAGTTGCAAAGTTAGCCATAGTAAATTAAAGTGTGCCATATTTGTTTTATTGTACCATCACCAGTTGGTTTGTTCATGACTAGCACTTTTTAAAATCAATTTCATCACAGTATTGGACGCATTATTCACAGGAGCTTGGGATACGATTCTATGCAGTTTATTTTTATTCTTTTATTTTGGCTCTGGGTTCGTTACTGGAGCTGAGGCCAGCAGCTTGAAGTGATATGGCTCAGGACCACCATGGTCCTCCACCACAATGTCCGCCTGACTCCCCCCTTTCCTCTGGCCTGGTCGGTGTCAATAAATATAGAAGTTAAAGAAAGACTGTTTTACGGCTGTTCTGAGAACAGAAAGACAGAGTTGGACCAAAAGGCAGATCAGAGAGTCAGGAATGTGTTCGGTCTGGTCCATAACAAACATGTAGTCGTTCATTTGTCTTGTTTTAAAGGGAACAGTTGATTTGTTCCCGGTGATGAAACAACCGAAAAAATGATGAACTGTTCATTTGTAGGAAAAAAAAGAGCGAACCGTGTTTTGAGTATCATTTATCATTGGCACACTTCCTCTAATACAGACCCACTCTCACAAAGAACCTGATTAACAGACTTTCCTGAGCTAACGAGAGAATGATCTCAGACCTGGATGTGATTAAAAGATTTGGGGAAAGTAAAACCAAGGAGGGAAATATTCACTGAAATCCTGTTTCAGTCTGTGATGATTCAGTTTGTGTAGATTTCACATGTTTCATAGAAAGGATCCACTTCATGTAGAGCAGTTATTTTAAATGCAGCTCCAGAGAAGCCGGATTCAACAGGGCCCACGTCTGTTGAATGCTTTACAACTCTATCAGTTACACATATTATTATAAACTGAATTGTTACAAGAGGAAAATCATTTGCTCAACTCTCCCCCCCCCCACTAAAGAGGTAAAACATGGTTCTGTGCTGCCATCATGTGGTCAAACTGGGTAACATACAGTAAAACGTCTGTTACGTCTCACTGGGACATTTGAACAGAACAGAACCATTGCTCATGTTAGCAGCAACAACTGTACAAGTCTAAATGTCTCTGCAAAAAGACCCGGCACTGTGTTCATTTGTTGAAAATAAATTTGTAATTGTCATAGACTGTGTATTATAATGTTATCTCTAAATTAAATTGATATAAAAATCAACTGTTCTATCCACCTTGGTTCAGCTGATTTCTTAATTAATCCTTTATTCAGCCCAAATATTGCAAACTGTGGCGTCTTATCCTGCCAGATGTGGTTTTTAGGGTTATTAATTATTTTAATGGTTATAAAAATTAATAACACTGTAACTGGACCTTTGGTGACTACACTAAAATAGAAGGGCTCCCAGCGAGTGCATTCTAACGTGAAGGCTAATGCTATTTTTTAAAGCTCCTATAAGTTAATGGGTTGTTCCTTGGCTCATATCCCACCCTCCCACAAAGTTACAAGAAAATGGGCTCAGTAGTTTTTGTGTAATCCTGCTAACAGCAATAAAAACATAAGGTAACTAACTCAGATCTGAATATCACATCCAGGTTATTGTCTCATGGCTCATTTCTCATCTGGTCCAGAGAAAAGTAGAAAGTCTGATTATCTAGTGAATCCAACAGTAATAACAGAAACCATTTAAACACGACCGGAATAATAAAGTAATGAATAAAAAAACAACTGACTCCTACTGTAGCAAAGCTTTACTGAAAGATGATGAAGGTATTCCAAGAAAAAAAATATACAATAAAAGTTTATATAAAAATGCATTTGAGATGTCACAATGTGTGCCCCCCCCCATTCAGTTTGATCAGTAACACAGTTCCTACTTCTTTTGTAATTAGAAAACACCTCGATGCTGAAATTCTCCCTAGCGCGTAGTAACAATACTGCCAACGTCATTTTCAGAAAAATAATATATATAGGTCTACTTCATATCTACAGCCAGGTGGCGCCATTACACTGACGATACATTGCAACTGAGCGCTACAACACTTGTGGACAACACGTAATATTCGAACAATGACACTGAGTAGTAGCATAAATAACTGTCACGGCTAAGAAGACAATGTCAGAGAGTCGGCTTCCCTTGTTCGAGACGTAACATCGTACTAACAAAAACTACAGACAACTTGAACGAGGCTCCACACTCACGTAGCCTATGTGGTTGTTTTCTTAGAAATGCTACAACTCTACCATTTAGGAGTCAGTGTGACAGACTTCATTAACAACGTGTAGAATTAGGCCTCAATTACCCACATGTACAAAAGTTCTCCTCCAGGTTTTCAACGTATCAGCAACAGAAAGTGATAGATTTGTTCTGTGGCATCTCCAGCATTGATAAGATGACACATTTTGAACACGCTCATTTACATAAGGCAGGGTAATAGCTACAGCATGTTAATACTGGCAGTCACCATCTATAAAAGGATGGAGATACTGTCTAGTGAACTCAGTTATTAACATAAGATGACTCAAACATTGGACACACTGTCCACGATGTAATCCAGCAATGACATGTGTTGCATTTAAAACTAATGTGGGGGAATAAAAATCCAGTCATGAGAGAAAGTGTTTTGAAGAGAAAAACTAAATTATAGGACAAAAATGTTGAAACTTCATATTAAAAACCCATGAGGGGAGTTTGAGATGTTCGTTCCCTCGTAACTCTGGAACCAACATGTGCAGATTTCAAATAAAAACAGCAAAAATAGACACATTTAAGAGCAGGGTAAAAAAAAAAAAGAAAAAAGAAAAGTTGATCATCATCATCGTCCAAGAATTCTTTCAAGGTCCAGTGTTGCCGCAATTTTTATATCCAGTGGAAAGTTTCACATGTAGAATTGTCTGGGTTTCAAAAAGGGAAAAAAATAATATTGTAGTGTGCTACAAGTTCAGTACAGCATCATATCCACGTGTTTCATCTTGTGAACAGTCCAGGTGCCGTTTCATCTCTTAGAATAAACATTTCTTTTTTTTTAAGAGACGTGTCTTTTCAGTCCTGTATCCAGTGTAACGCAGCAGCTGTACGTGTGAGCTCAGAGCAGGGATCCAGTGGTTTAAAACAAGAGAGGAGGGATGGAGGAGCAGCACTAGAAGAGGCAACCTACCTGCTTTTATACAATGTACCTCCCAGGGTGATAGGATTTAAACTCTACAGGAAAGTGGTGCTGGTTGTGAGACTGAGGTCGGGTGGAGTGGATGGATTACAGTAAATGGCAGGTCGCTAACAGAGCTGCTAAATGTTGTGTTAATCGGTTTACAAAACTAAACGTTGTGTCAGTGTGGGTACTGGACACTGTGGTGCCTGTCAGCTGCCTCCTCCTTCCTGTAGTCCTCTCAGCCCACAGTGTTCAGCACACCTGCTCCAGCTGTCCTGTGTGTGTGGATGGGTGACGGGATGAGACGGGGGGGAGCGGTCGAGGCGGCTCCTTGTTTCTTCATCAGAGCTCAGTGGTCAGGAGACCTCTGGGTTTGGCCGCATCGTCCGAGGCTGGCGGTTGACCCCCAATGCTGTGGGACACGGGGGGGAGTGGCAGGACGGTAACATTATTGCATCAGGGACAGAGACTGCTTTTAACCCCAGTTAAGACCACCTGCCTCTAAAAGTCATTGGATTGCTGCGTAGTTCACACTACACGACTTGCTGTCTTGTGATCGGGAGCCTAGCAGCTGTTGTCCCAACCCGACTCTGATGCAGTTAATAAAAGCTACTCGGAGTTTCTGTTACCCTAACCCATGGTTATTATTATTATTTCCCAGAGTACAGACGTGCAGTATAAAAGAATCAGGGGACACCTCAACACTACATGAACCTTCACCCTGTCCTGCGCTCTGATTGGCTGGAGTTGTCGCAGACTCCAACAAGCCAGGCTCTGTAATCGTGGCAACTGCTGATTGACTGAAAATCATGTCGTGTGAACCAGGCTTTACCAGTGCAGACATAAAACACACACTTGCATGATGGTTCTGGAAAACACTGCTTTAAAATAATAAATCTATAATTATAAAACATACAAAAGCAAACCTATGATTAAGAACAGGTTAAATAATCAATCAGGTAAAACGTCCATGTGGTCAGGGACATAGCTGACATCATTCTACATATTCATGTTCTCAGTTCTCACTGTGTCCAGTGACAATAGTTTAATTTGGGGATTATAGCTAAAGGAAGCATTTTCTTGTTTGGCCAGCAGGGGTCAGCATGCTACAACACCTGGAAAACAACCTGTTAAGTGCTTTGGTTCAGATTTTACCTGGCGGAGTTGGTGTTACGTGTGTGAGCGAGGTGGGGGAGGGCTGGGGTGAGAGCAGCTCCCCCGTCTGCAGGGAGAAGAGGGGTGACCTTAGCATGGGGGTCAAGGTCGAGCAGGCCGTTAGTAAAGACGCCGGGATGCTGCATTAGAAGGGGATGAGGGAGAAGGCAGGAGGTCAGTTTCTACAGAGCGTCTACATCAGCCAACGTGTTCAGCAACTAGGCAAAGTGTTAAAAACAACCTGGGACAGTTTAGGGGCAATGAACACAAACCGATAGAATTAACTACACGTCACAACCCTCCGAAAGATTATGAAAGAACATGTGGAAAGTAAGAAACAGGTCGACACAAAGGCCAGAGAGAGAAGAGACTGAGGACTGAAGAGATTCTGAGCACTCACAGCAGTTGTTGGAATAATCCAGCGAGGCGTGATGACGGGTTTTGGCTGCTGCACTGGTGGTAGCTGGAACAGGACCAGAAAAACTTAGTTACCAATTTACATATCTGCATTTAATTCTTGTTCGACCCCAGATCACTGACACACAGGTGTTTTGATAAATGTTACAACAAGCACACACACACTCCTTTTTCTACTTCTACTTATATACGTGTAAATACTGTAAATGTTTATCATCATGTGTCTGAATGAGGGTGAATAATTGATCTGGTGGTTAGACCCAGTTTGTCTTGAGCAATGGGCCAATATGTGTTTCTTGCTACTGTCAGAAAATGGAAAGTAAGTTCCCCTGAACGCCGACTTTGGGAAAATTAGGGGAAACTGAAACATCGCCCATTTTCCCTGCGGCGCAGCTCCATGAGAACGTTTATGTGACATATGAAGTAGTTCCACTGAAAATAAGGCTCCCTCGAAAGCCACCGTGTAGTTCAAACACTGGTTAAATTTGAAATCATTGCAGCCATTTCCAAACTGCTGCACACACAGTGGGCTGGGACTTACTGCAGGAGTTGGGTCGGTGAAGTCGATCAGGTTGTCAGATAGCGGCGCAGGGTTGGACAGGTCTACTTCCTCTGCTTTAACCTGTTGGATGACACAAACACAGAAATATAGAAATCCTGTATTCGATGATGAGTTCACAACTTCCACATGATACTGTAGATCAAGTAAGAGCCACACAAACAACCTGTGTACAGGCAGAAACTAGCTCAGGTTGAAGAGCTGTCAGAGTGACACAGGGTGGCTCCTTGGTTACAGGATGTAAAATGCACCTGAAGCCTCATAACACTACAGGTAATGTTATTCGAGTTCCATATTGAATAATCAAATAGGACAATATTTGTTCTCCAGCCCTCAAATACTAATAACACTTAAGACAATGATTCAATTATTTATTGTGACAAATGTAAGAGAGTAACAGAGTCGTAACTATATGATTATGAATAAATCTGTTACCTTCGGAGCCGAGCCTTCGCCGGCAGACTCTGACGGCATCTTGGGAACGGAGGGGATTAAATCTTCAGCTAACCTCTCGGCACTGATGAGCAGAAAAAAGAAAAAGATGAGGATAAAGAATTTCAGATTTCTGTTTTAATTAATTAATACTCATACATGTTTTCAAATTATTTGTTTTGCTCGACCAACAGTTGCTATGGTTACAACAGTATTAAACAAAGAAAAACAAAACATCTGCACATAAGAGAGGTTTGAGCCAGATATACTGGATATCTTTTCTTGATAAATACCTTAAAAACTTTAAATTAATATCAAAAATAGTTGCTGATTAATTGTGATTAATCCATTTTTGGGGATTCTCCAGACTGTAGAAGAAGAACAGCGTTAAGCATTTACTGCATCTACGAGCCTGGAGCCAAATTGTGTGAGTTGAATTGTCGGGTCAAGCGTCTGTATTCTTCATCATTCTAATGTAAACAGCAGCAGTATCCAGGTAGATCTCAAGTCATGTGACCCAACGCACCCTGACCCGTACACACAAACATGCAGTACTCAGACATGCCACCAGATGTCAGCAAAGACCATAAAGAACAAGCAGCACCTTTGTGTTCTGTGTACTACATCAGTATATTTCAATCTTAATCCACGACGTCTCTTTACAACACATCAACATGAAATACTAGCTGTGGTTTTCATTTCTCATTCTTTCTGTGACTGTTTTGTTTTGTGCTCTGCAGTCATGAATAAACACAAGATTTTACCTGGCTGACATATTATCTAGTGTTGTGAACATACAAAGCAAAAGAAAAGAAAGTGCATCAGCAAACACACTGACCTGGCTCCGGCTGACGAGACCAGTGAAGCTGGCTTCAGCAGGTCCCACGAGTCCTGGGTGTCAGGGCGGCTGCTAACGGAGAGAGACGAGTTACTGCCCAGACGCCCTGTGCCCACATTCAACCTGTAGGAAGACAGCATGTATTTAGGTTTGAAAATCTACATATGTAAATGTTTGCATGAAATATTCAGTCTGATTTAGAGAGAAAAACCTAATCCGCAATATAATCATCATATTATCTTGCTTCAAGCTGTATCACCATTTCAGAAGTAATTTATTTTTATCCAGGTTTTATTGCAAATTAATTTGTCTTTCGTCTCCTCAAACCACATCTTGATGCCTCGTAAAAAGGGGAAACTTGAACTAAAAATTTTGAGCAACAGCGTTTGCCAGATCTAATGTGTCTGATTCTCCAGTTTGATCGAACAACAGTGTCCGGGAGAGAGAGAGAGAGAGAGAGAGAGAGAGAGACTCGCCTGTTGATCTGTACGGCGTCGCTAATACGGATGAGCTGCAGGTGATGTAATGTTGTGAGCTATGCTAATAATCCTCATGAATATTCAAGAGGTTAATCAGCTCTTGCAGCGGGGATTATGAATCCGTGATTGGCTGAGACAATGCGATGACAGTTGGTATGACTCAGGAGGATGGAGGAGGAGGAGGAGGAGGAGGAGGAGGAGGGAGGCCCAGTTTTAAAACAATGAAGCACAAGCACTAATGGATTTTTGTCCTGTCCTTGTTCGCTCTATAATGACTTACTGTGCTCGACCAACTTTAAAGGAGGAGTTTTTGCAGGAGTCATGCTACGAAAATAGAAATATTTTGCATAGTTTCATAGTCAAATTTAAGGGCTATATAGCAGAAACATTTTCTTATAATTTCTTATAACACTCAGTTCACTCAATTTGTAATAAAAAGCAGTTTGAGGTCTCACCTGGCAGAAGCTTCCTGCAAGTTACAGTTTTTATCTCCAACCATTACGACGTGTTCCTCCACAGGCCCCTGCACAGAGGTCCACAGAGAGAGATCAGGTAAGTTGGTTAAGTTAAGTGGTTAAAACACTGCAAAGTAAAAATACTTTGATCATCATCATGTAAAAATACTGTAGCTGTATTTTCTCAGGGGTCTTCCTTCCTCTCCAGACAAGAGGAGTCCTGTTCCTCACCTTCAGGGCAGCAGCCTCAGCCTGTGCTTTTAGGATGTTACTCTTCAGATCCTCTGGGGTGCGCAGTGGAGTGACAACGGGACTACTGCCTGCGCTGCTGAGGCCACACTTCTCTGTGAGCTTCACCACGTCCTCCTGTTGGAGCACGGTCACAAGGGACACACGTAACGTGAGAGGTCTGAGGATACATCCTAAACGATCAACCCAGTAATAACCCAGAATAAACAGTTTCTGATTGAATCTGCCTGTGCAGGTTTGGCTCAGAGCTTTACACGTGTTACCTTCTAAAGATACAAGGGCTTTCATTTTCAAAAACACACGCACCTGATTGTTCAAGGCCAAATTGACATTGACGTTATTTCTCAGTGGAGCAAGAACTGGACTGTTCTCCAACTCCAGCTGCTTCAGACGAGCTGCTGCTTCTGACGAGACACAGATAAACAGGATTGAACACACACCAACTTTATTTTAATCTTTTAGTGCATTTACAATATAACTTGCACAGGATGCTATGTTTTCATCTGTGTTTGAAAAACTACTGAATTGATTTCCACAAATGTTTGTAGAGGGGTGGGGCATGATCCGAAGAAGGATAAAGGATAAAGAGGTGGATTAAAACAAATTCTTTCCCCTTTCATTAACATGGGGAGTTAGGACATTACCCCTCTGAGTGCCCTTCTAATTAACATTATCATTATAATAACAAAACAAGTTAAATTTGTCCCCTTTCAAAATATTTTTCTTATGTTGACTTATTATCATGAACCCCATAATCAGCTGATTTGCTAATAACGGACTTAATGTACAATACAGAACAATGTGAGAAGAGGCAGAGCAGTTGTTTAAGATATCGTGGAGGCAGGAGTGAGTCAGAGTGGTTGTTGTTAGTTTCCGATACACTACAAATACACAACAAACCACCGGCCTAATATATTGACAGGATTAGTGGTGGATTGGTCTCTAAAACGCTATTTCAGACCGATCCCATTGTGTTACATTCTATAACCTCACCAGCGAGGCTGAGTGGATCCTCTGCTGCGACGCTGGCGGCAGCAGCGTAGGCATTGCTTGGTCCGGCCTCCTCTGTGGCCGTCACCGTGGGAACAACGGGAGCCCCGAGGACATCATCAATGCAGGTCTCCATCAGGTCAGCAACCACGGGCCCACTGCAGACAATAACAGGTAGAAGAGGAAGGTATGAAAGAAGCTGCAGGTGAAGATGCTGGTTTGATAACTGTATTTTTAATACAAACACAAACATATGATGGAGGGGGTGATGCAAATGTTTAACCAAAACTGTAACAGAAGAATTGAGGTTCACACAGCTGTACAACTTACCAGCAGCATCCATAAGATATGAATGGGTTCTGCAAAGAACTGGTCCATGATAGTGTATCAGAAGACATTCGAGAATGAAACCAATTTCCCATTAACAACCAACAAAATTAAAATAAAACAAATAAAACAAAAAGAAACGTAATCTCCATTTTGGTTAAGGATAAATAGATATGAAAAAAAAAGATTGTCATATATCTAAAATTATGAGCATCCACTGTAAATGATTGTTATCAAGAATAAGAAGAAAGTACAAAAGCAGTGGCTGTACTTTCTATCAGAAAGATGTGGCAGATGTAGCTCTCAAAAAACAACAAAACAAAAAAAATAAACAATGCCCAAAACCAGATGTCCTCTCCCGAGGTAAAGGAACACTTCATAGAAACATGCTTCTGCCAAAAGCAATAAGTCTGCAAAGCAAGTAATAACTTTTGTTGGGGAATAATGTGATGCAATATTCTCAGAATTTGCAGTGTCCCGAAGCAAAACATTTTCTACATGGGTTTTGGTGGAAGCTCCTTCAGCAGCCCAGTTATTACCTCATATTTCTGTAGCCTGAAGACACAGTGAAGCAGAGTAGTGGTGGTGTGCATACAGCCTGGAGAGAGCACCACACTTATATGTGAAGAAAAGGAAAATGCTCCGCCAGAGGACTCGCAAACCAAACATATAAAGTGCTCCCACATGTTCGGGAAATCTATTAAGGAAACAGCATGGACAGTGAGGATGTATAAACCTCTGATGTGGGCAATAAACACATACCAAGGATGTAAGGCCTCCTCCCAGACAAGCACAGAACTGTATTTAGTTTTCATTCACTTCTCATACATGAGTATTTATTTACACCAGTTACACGACTCACCTCCTCCTCCAACAGTTTTCTGACAGAAAGTCTGAGAGTAGTTACAAAGCGATGTTAAAGGGAAATACTAGAAAAGTGTAAAAATGGCAACAGATTTACAGAGTGAATGAAAAGAGAGATTTTGTGCACCTGCAGTCGTCAAGGCACAACTCGAATGACGGCAAAAGACGATACACAATAATAATCAGTAAATGTTACATACTTAATCAAAATCCTGGTAATCCTTCTGTAACAGTTAAAGATAGGGTTGGTAACTTTTTCCTGAAACACTTTTTTTTATTTATTGAAATCCTCTTCACGTCCCAAAAGCAATCAATAAGTCATCAGTAAAAAAAAGGCTCCTGTCTGTGGCCCTCACAGGATTCTAATAAACAGTGGCAGGCATACCTGTCTGTCACTAACCAAATTGCCTGTGCTCACCCTGTCCGTGCTCTCACCGCACATGACCAGAGTCTAAAGCCAGAGAGACAAACACCACTGCAGCTGAGACGATAGACAGAAGCTAGTGAGCGAGTCACAGAAGAGTCCTTTTGTAAGGTTGTTCTAGTTCATGTGTTTTGGGGGGCGAGGATTTGATGAGTGGGCCGATGGGAGGAGGTGGGATGCATCGGTCGCATATTTTCAAAGTGTAGTTTTTCCAGGATTACCAACCCTAGCTTTAAGTAGGAGAAAGGATAAAACATACTTCAAAGATGCTATTTAAAGCTACACACTCTTCTGTGACAAGAGCAATCATGTATTTATATCTATGAAATGATTGGAACACAGAAGGTGTACATCCTTTGGTCACAGGTTTGTTAACATTTAACTAAGCAAAACAACATCATGAAATTATCTCAATTGTGTGGGATGTGCAAGAAACAGCTATGCAGAGGCGTAGCTGAGGTGTAGTTAAGAATTCATAGGATAACAACTTGGACACGCTGCTTGGATTTATCAGCTAAATCCATCATGAGCTTGACAGCTGGCTTATTTGATAAAAACACTCAACAGATAAACTAATGTCTGATTCACTTGGGAAAATATTTTAAGGGAATTATATTTCTACCAAGAAGTTGGATGAGAGGGTCAAATCAATTTCATTTGTGAGTATAGTGTCCATGATGTGACAAACAATAATGTGCAAAATGTATGTACTTGGAAATGTATGAAATGCACCTTTAATAGAGCCAAGTTAGCAAACTATCAGCCCCTGGTTTTTTTTGTGTTAAACTAATCTAACAATCTTGGAGACACATTTCTCGACAGATGAGAAAAATATCAACCTTCTGATTCAACCTCCTTTAAAACCAGAGCAGCAGCAGATCCATGAAATGTGCAGAACAAATTAAATACGAAAGAGAAAAAACTAATTATTTTCTTATATAAAAAAAATCATTTGGTGGAAGTCATGTTTAGAGTATTACAAAAACATTACGTTATTTTAAGAGTGTGACAAAGAAGTAGAGCGTGGGCCTAAACCCTCAGAACTATGTGACCTATTGTTTCCTTTCAGAGTCGAGAGTAGAGCTGAATTCCTGCCCCTCACAATGACACCATCTCACCCCAGCCACGCAGTTTCACTATGAGGTTAGGAGAGAAGGTCAAGAGGAGGAAAGGGGGAAGGAGAGAAAGGAGAGGAGAGTTAATAAGTATTGAAAGTGACGAACTGGAAAAAGGCGAGAGAGAAAAAGTAGGTGAACGGAGCAAAGGGAGAGGAAGCCTTTCAGACACGGCAGTGGAACGAGTATGAAGGAAAAAGTGGAAGGAGATGAAAGAGACACAGAGAACAGATTCAAGTGTGACTGCTTGGAGAAGTGTCACTAGTGTTACTAGACTTCAGATCCTAAGACATATGGACATTCACGCCAAGCGTTTTCTTCAATGTGACAGTCACTGCTTTCACAGCAGGAGGTTTTCATGGGGCGAGCCACTGCTGTGTCATTCCCATTTATAAGTGTGCTGTCCAATTCATGTCAGTACAGACGGGGAGACTGTCGTCAGGTGGTCAGATCTGCCAAACTCCTTTCGGGGAGATTTGATGAGAGATGAGCAGGGGGGATGGAGGATGGAGGGAAGAGGAGACCTGAGGAGAACAGGGTGGAGGAAGACAAGGGGAAGAGGACAAACAGGAGGAGGGGGTTTTAGGAAATGGGGAGTGAATGAGAGACGACGTAAACCATAGAGTGAGACTGGGGGATGAGATTATATGCAAATGACAGAGGGGGTGAGAAGATAAGAGATAAATGCAGCTTATTCAACACAATGGAACAAGGGAGGAGCAGAAGGCAGCAGCAGAGAATGTGTGGCAGCAGGTGGCTAATAAAGCTAAAAAAAAAAAAGGTATAATGATAAATAAAAACATTAGTATGAAAGATTCATTCTTGTAATTAATTGGACATGCAAGCTAACTAGAGATGTTCTAATAGCAGCAGCAGAAATCCTTTTGATGCGGCTGAAAATGCCAAGTCAGGCACAGGCAAGTTTCCAAATATATGTAGCGATCCTGAACCACATCTTTCTTATTTATTAGTTTTACCTAAATAAAACTGCAATGTTTTTTTCACGGAAATCACTTCTTCGCCTTTCCAAAACAGGAATTGCAGTAGTACTGCAATATATTTGTGTTATTTTTCAGATATGATGGTCTAATTAGATAATTTAAGAAGATCTATGACGTTCATTCTCTGCATGTATTCATTTTCAAGTTTAACCTGAGCCAGGCCATAAATCAATTCATTACTTCCACACAGGGTTAGTAGTATAAAGCTGTTAAAATACATTATACAAGTTTTCTTTTTTATTATTCACTTTTAAGGAGAGTGAAACGGTATCGGAGAATCTCAAAGGTTAACTCTGTTTGCTGTCCAGCTTTGATAAACAGTGTTTCTTAGGGATTTTCTACAGCTGTGTCAATGGTGATGGATTTGATCTTTTTTATATGACATCATCTGTCCATTTGAAAGCTCTATCACAAAAGCGTTGCTTCAGGGGACATGAAACCACATGAATAAAACCGAGGGTTGTGGTGGGGCCAGCAGTGTCAGGACACTGAATAAGCCTCACAACGTACACTACACTGCTTCTGCTACATTGTACACTGGCGTGCAGACAAGTGTTGTGACACGAACACTTGAGTCAAGTGAAGTGGACTAGATGTCTCTGGCACGTCTGAGATGTGGCTTTTCACCTCCGATGGCGGAGGTCTGATGGCCTATGTCAAATCTGGGTTCTTATAGTCAGTGCTGGAGGCTTTCATTCATGCTGCACTACTGGGAGAATAAGTGCACGGCTTCCCACTGACACTTTAAAGCAGTGACTAACTAATGTGATGTGACTACATGGTCAGCAGATTAACTTCTGTGTCTCTTCTTAGCAATACAGATGAGAATTTGTTTTAGCTAGTTGCAAAGACATTAAACAAAGACCTACTTACTCTCACTGATGATCATTTTACAGAGAGGAGGAAAAACTTAGAGGAATGAGAGGTGAAGGAAAGAGAGACGACAGATAAAGACAGCACTATGGGAGTTTTTAAATGAGACAGAAGCAGCTTAAAGACGTAAGCAACATTGTGAATAGGACAAAAATACAAAAAGAAAAATAGAGTTTCTCAAGGAGTATATTAAAAATCATTTTTGTTTACAATTATAATTGATAGATTGGCATTTATTAACATTTTATTAAGGGTAGCTGTTTTAAATGATAATTTGTTATTTTGATTTTATAAGTACGATTTCCTCTTGATTTAAAAAGTGCAATTCACTCTTGTCACTGATTCGGATATCACATGCTATTTGTGGTCAGTAAATATAAATGACAGATACACAGATATTGAGATTAATTGCTCGTGTTATCTGAATGAAAAGCTGAAGGTTGCAAAATCAACATTGTACTAAAAGCAAGATGCGGCAGGAGAAGAGCTCCACAGATTATTCCGAAGCATTAGTGATGAAACTGTCTCTTTCAAAGCTTCCTCCTCATGTCCACTGGGTCCAGTGTACACGGTTTCTATGGGTTGATGGTATAAACAAGAGGTGATAAAATACACATCTCTCAGGACTAGTGTCAGTGTTGCTTAGGTGGGTTATCATATATTAAAATATCGCGGCCCTTGACTGTTAAGCACAATAATGAATAGTTTGTTTTAAATCTTTACAAATATCAGTAGTTATGGATTAATCTGTATTTACAGCATTGTGAGGTCATCATGCTGTCAATGAACTGGCCTTATCTGTGAACCTGCTATTCCGGGTGCAAGTCAGTATTTTTTCCAAAATTAAAAAAAGTCCCGTTTTCTACATAAATGACCGGCAATCCTCTTATTGCAGCTGACCAGAAATGTACTTTACTAGAAACAGGATCAGCCTGAGCTGTAAATCTGGATGAGCCGTTCATGCAGAAGCCAAAGTAGCCTGGTTAGGAAAATAGGAATATTTACATTACGCTGAAAAAAAAAAAAACACATTTAGGTGAGAAATATAATTTTTACTGTTTCGCTACTTATAACTTATATCTTACAACAAACTTACACTAATTCTCAAATACTGTTTTAACTATTTCAAACTTTAGAAGATAAGTAAGCATGTTCACAGGATGCAAAGTGTTAAATGAAGTGAAAGGAGAGAAACCTCCACACGCCCCGATTTCTTGAACAGAGCAGATCCAAAGCAAGAAATCATCACGTAACGGATTCATGATGCCAAACACAAGATCCAAGCTGAATCATCACATCCTACCCTGCACCGATTAGGTTGAGATTTCATGCTGATCAGAAATGAACAAACATAGAATCAGAGGAGACGAATGCACTGCAAGGCAGCCCCTTTTTTACTAAAAGCCAAAATCACGGAGCCCGTCACCGCACAGCGTTTGATTTGTTAAAGCCAGCGCAACAGCAAGATTCAGTGCTGGGTCGTACCTACCTGACCAGGCTCCAGACAAGACCAATTACTCCTCAGTACATGTTAATACTGGAACACACAGGGGGACATTGCAGGTTTATAACTGAGGAGCTTGCATTCAGGGAAGTTTACAATCTGAGACCACTTTGGGACCACAAGGGAAAGTGGAGTTAGGAAAAAAAAAAGGGCTAAAATATAACAGAAACAGAGAGAACCATAAGATGTGAGAAATATGTCATAAATATGTCAATCCGCAGCCCGTCACTCTTAACTGTCACTATCAGTCAGTCAGATATTTGTCTAAATGCATTAAATATCACACCATTGTGTTTCAGAGAACACCTCCCCATAGCATCACAAGTACAAGTACAACCTGTATATCATTGCACAATCGCAAAAAAGAGCAGGAACTTGAAAATATGGAAAAAGAGCAGGCAAGTATGAAAGGGACACAGGAACAAATAAAACACCTAATCTGCTTATATCTCTTTTTCTCTACCTCCACACTTCCTCCTTTCAGAGTCTTCACATTGTTTTTAAGGTTGCAGCCTTATGTGAAAGTAGTTCAAATTGAGTCTTTCAGGTCAGTTTTTCCAATTTTTCATATATCAGCAAAAAATATCTACGCTTTGTCATCATGTGTTACTCAGTGTGTAGTGATGAGGGGGGGAAATTAAGTTAAACAATTGTAGCATTAGGCCGAAACATAATGAAATGTAAAAACGTATCTGGATACTTTCTGATTGCACTGAATCTTTCAGCATCCAACAGGGATCAGCCCTTCCCTTACATGGCCCTGTGTCTTGTCAGCTGCCACTGGCGTATGACAAATTGACTGTCATTCAATTTAAAACGTTGATTCATCCTCTTTCTGAACTGTCTGTCTTAGTAACAAGGGACTGGAGAGCATTTCAGCAAATAAAAACAAAACAAAATGGAATAAGACACGCTGACATTCAGAAGAGAGGACTATAAAACTCAAATTAACAATGAACAAACCTCCTTTTCTCTACTCCAGGACTCCTGGGCAGGGACTCGATTTCCATTGGTCCACAGACAGAAGCAGCCACTGGGGTGACCACAGGAACACTTGACCATGCACCTCTGGTAGGAGCCTGAGGGGGAAAAGACAGAATTATATTAAACAGAGCAACACATTTTGGGAGTACAGAAGGAAATAGACAAGATGTGTTAAAGGGATAGTTCACCGAAAAATATTAATTCACTCATTATCTGTTAACTATCCCTTTAAGGCACTAATATTTCCAGCTGTTTAACATTTGCAAACTGCAACTGGTCACACAGAGGAACTGTTTCCTATGTACTGTCCATCAGAGTTCAAGAACAGCCTGAGTCTCTTGTGCTGCTCGGTTTTGTTTCCCAAGATAATAGAGGAGGGATTAAAACAATGCAGCCGTTTTGCTCCTCACCTTGTTCTCCTTGTTGGAGCTGACTCCGTTGCCTGAGGAAGGAGCTCTGAGCAGAGAAGGAAATGGAGATTTTAATCAAAAAACTCACAAAGCACCAAGACATAAACAGTATATATGGATTTATAATGAAAATAAACCACCTGCTGTCGGTCTTTGGACAAACTCATGGTAATACTTTTCCCATAATGCTTTTTTTATTAAGTCTATCAGGGTGCCTGTGAGCCAATTAGCAAATCCCCATCAGTTTTGTTTTGTTGCTTCAAAGTACTGGCATTGTCGGAGTGTAGGTTTGTCCAAATGGGTGTGAAGAAAGTCAGAGGAATGTTTATCATCATTACTATGCTTTGAGTCAGCTGGTCCCAGGACAGATTAACACTACCACTGACATCATGACTTTAACATACACACACACACACACGGCTGCTGCTGTAACATGATTATAGCCGAGCTTAATGGTGCGTGTGCGTGTGCATGTTAGAGACACAGCACTGTAAGCAACCATGCTTTAAAGGTGTGGAACACACAGAAGCTAGGCTTCTACAATTGTTGTGGTTAACCTTAAATTACAACCTGAATTTAACCTTTGCAAGAAGGATGAGACAGAAAAGGTCATTTTAAAAGACAATTACACAATCACGTAGTATAAACATCAGTGTACTCACTCCTGTGTGTTGAATGGTCCTGTAAAAAAAACAAAACAGACAGACTGTTATAAACAGAAACATATCAAAATGAGGAGATTAATACATGTTTTAAAATGTATAGATGTGTGTAAGTTTATATCATGATAGACTATTTCTTCATGAAAGTGTAATGTTCATAAAAATATAGATATTCTATGTATGCATGTGCTTTTCTGTGTATATTTGTCCTCTGTGATTGTCATGTATACTGTCAGTACATTCCCATGTGCTGGTTTCTTACTACGAGTGTTGTCCTGACCTCCATGACCTCTGAGCTGCATGGTTCTCCTTGAGTAGCGTCGACTAGGCCGTCTCTCAAAGGAGGCTGACCGCCTCGCTTTGTTGGCCTTGGTCGTCTGATACTCGGTTTTTCCACTGGTAACACAAACAAAGTCAAACACATAATTTATACTTAAAAACATATCTATTTATTCCCATTGTGCAAGTCAAGGTAACCCTGGTAATTCATTCAATACAATAGACAACCTTCCAGGATTATTTTTTGCTAAATCTTATTTTCTTAAAAACAACAGGCGTAGTGAGGACCACTGCTGAACTCAGGACCCATCCAGGCGATAACCTTCTATTAACAACAAACCCTCTAACCTCTGTGTTAAGCCAACATTACTGCCAGTGCTTATCCAACTGGGTAATGTTTAAACACACAGAGGAGGGAACTAGCTGGCGACTGCAGCATGTTGACACTGAGTGCCTGGTTTGAACCACTGCAAGTATCAGTGTGTACACATGTGTGGGGTTTGTATGTACAGAGGAATGATACTGTAACACACTAGGTTAATCTCTGTTGGTGCGTTCAAACACAAGGGACAGAAACAAACACGGCTCTTTGAAATTTGTGGCGTCTAATTCATTAGCAACTTCCGGTATTTTTTCAAATAAGCAATTTTGAGATGTGGAAAAGCAGATTGCAAATGTTTTTTTGCAAGTTCAAGTGATGAGTTGTGCAATATTAAAAAGGGCTCACATTATATATCTCATGTTTTACAATTGTGCTTAAACTTTGACAGTTTTTGTGTTGATTGGGTCACATTTTATATTTACACTGTTATTTGAGCAGCACTGGAAACGAGGCTAAACATGACCATAAGTCATTCATTCACAACAAACTGTGTTACTGTCGATATGGGATTTATATTATGAATCTAAAATTCTGAGAGAACTTGCACATTCAAAAGCATCCTTCACCCCTGACCTGCCCCAACGTCCAACTGTTACCTGTATCTGAAGCGTGATCCCATGCGTATGAAGCCGGAGCTCGCAGAGTTCTTCTGCACCGGCCCTCTGAGCCTGAAGAAAGCATGGTGCTCCACGGCGCACTTCCACAGGTGCTTGCAGGCCTTGGGATGGTCCATCCTGAAGACAAAGGTGTGCTCCTGCTCTTTACCCTGACAAGGATTGGCACGGAGTTAGACGTGGGTGACACAGAGAAGAGGACTTGGTCTCAGTAGAGTAACGTCTCATGTGAGCATCTCCAGTTGGAATAGAACCCTCACCCACAGCCTGGTGTAGTACAATCATCTACTGTGAACTATAACAAGTTCATTTCAAAACAAACGGGAGAATCATTTGAAATTAGCCCATGTGCTAATTCTTTCTTGTGGAAGGAGGCTGATATGTGAAGAATGAATGGCTGCACTATAGTGTGCAGGTAATCTGATTTTTAATTGCAAAGTAGACGAAAGTCTGACTGACACCACAGTCAGCTGCAAAACCTGCACTGCCATTCCAGAGTCACAGTCACATTCTTTTAGGGATGTGGTGATTGGGGGTTGTAGTGGGCGCGTAAGGAAAAGACCAAAGAAAAGACCACTAAAGAACATGTTGAACATGACTTCTCATAAAACTATGTAAACAAAAATAAACAAAGAAGGGTTAGGGTTAGAATAGAAAAGAGGTGAGGGTGTGTCTGTGTCCGTTTCAGTCTCCACCACCAGTCCAACATAGTTCAGTTCAATCCAGGTCAAAAAAGGAAAAAAACAGATACAACAAATATAATCTGTTAAACCAAAAACTCAGGAAAGTAAACAGAAAAGAGAAACGTCTGTGTCGCACTCATGGTACCGTCGATGGTGAAGTCGGTCGGTCAGTCGGGCAGATGTCGGGCTCCATAGAGAATACAGTATAGACAATCCACCAGATGAGTTCCTGCTGACTCCGGCTTTGGACATGAGGGGTCTTTCTATCCTGTCAGATTGATCTCAGATCCTCACATGCTCTAATAGATCTAACATAAAGTTTTACAGAGAGCTGAGACCTGCAACAATACGACCCGACCACCACGATGAATTCGAAAGTAAGACTTGCTCCCACAGGTCCAGTGGAGCCAGAGAGCCAGAGGCAGACAGACATGCTCACGGACACACTGTGCATTCCAACTGGCCACCTGTCCCTAAAAACTCTCTTTAAGATGTGTTACCTTCTACACATTTTGCACAATTTACTTTAATATGTGCAAAAACTGTGAGAAAAGTTTGACAAGAATCACAGCTCGTCTTTTCTCCCTCGGTTTACTAAAGCTCCTGCTGTGTGTGTGTGTGTGTGTGTGTGTGTGTGTGTGTGTGTGTGTGTGTGTGTGTGTGTGTGACAGACAAGAATCTTGTCAGAGGTTTTTAAAAATGTTCTGTGCTTGTAAAAAATGTACAGTAAATTTATGTGGTGACAAAGCTACATACATTATATAACTGTTTAGGACAGAGTTGGAAGGTGAGACCTCAGTGTGTGTGTGTGTGTGTGTGTGTGTGTGTGTGTGTGTGTGTGTGTGTGTGTGTGTGTGTGTGTGTGTGTGTGTGTGTGTGTGTGTGTGTGTGTGTGTGTGTGTGTAGGAGAATGGTGCATACCAGAAATACCAGAGGGGCATGCTTCTTTATTAACCTCAGTCAGACCTCCAGGATGGGCATAAACAGACTATGTTCCTCTCATATACACTAGCCTCTGGGTACAACAATACAAAGTCTTGTTTCATTACGGTTTGGAGCAAACCTCTTTCAAGGCTCAGGCACTACTTCAGACAAGCTTTTATTATGAACAAAGCAAACGCTGTATGTTCATTCTTTCTCTTTCAATGTGATTAAACATGGCTCGCGTGGTCTACAGTTTGTAAAATATGATGCAACACGTTTATATGTGGTGAAACTGAAAACTATTGTTCACAGGAGGAGCCTTGGTATCGAGTGCTTAAAATACAAACTATAAATCTGGCCCTGTTTGCGACAGATAAGTGTTATAACTAGGTACGGTACATATAGAGCATAGATAGCATTGTCCTGTATTTTTAACATTCCACTGTACGGCAGTGTCTGCTAACGCTCACCTGTTCGTCATCCTCCACGACCACAAGTGTCAGTTTGCTCTTCTTGAAATCTAGTCGGGTGATTTTGGGCCTAAAGGGAAAAAACAAACATACACACACACACATACAAAAAAGGAATTATTAAAATTAAAAGGTTTTTCTATAAAGTATTGAAATAAACATTTCAGTGAATGAGGTCATGACCAACTGTACCAGAAGAAGAGGCCGATCTTAGTTTCTCCTTCAAACACCAGAACTCCAGTGGGTGTCAGACCCAGACTGTACTCATTACCATCTCTCGCCTGCAGGACAGAAGGGTAGGAAAAGAAATGAAAGAAAATAATCGATCTGTAACACACAGGGGCTGTGATCCGCTGTGGACTGTTTTCTAAGATTCAGTCAGGTCGACTAGTCTTAATTTAAATTTAGAATTATCCCTGATTATGACACCATCACATATTCATGTCTTTATGCACATTCATTGCAATTCCTGTCTTTTATGAAGGTCAATTCCTGCTTCGGATCTCAGCTCTGCTATTGATCAACTCCATGTATGTGCATCTATATGCATGTGACAACAGTTGATTGAGGTTATAAAGTCCATGCTAGTGAGACAGTCACTTACCTGGACCATGTGCATGTCCACTCCATACATTTCAAGCCACTTTGCTTTATTCAGGTAGTTGATCTCAGCTTGGGCCGGAGTCTGACCTCTGAAGGGGAGGAGGGAAAACAGAGAGGAGATTTAACAAAAGAGAAGGAAAAGCCAATTTTCAACTGCAGCTCTGAGCAGAGAAGATGGAAAAATCAATGCAATGTACACAGGAGATAAAGTCCAAAACCAGACGATCACACTTCAAGTTCACCAGCTGCCTCTGCCTCCTCTTCCTAAAAACTTTGACAGCAGGATCTGTACTTGCATTTAAGTGATGTGATTGGCTAGTGCCTGTGCTAAAGAATTTGTTTGAACGTGATTTGATTAGCTGGAGCCTCCGCTGCCTCATGAAAGGTTGAGCTCGACTCAGTTTCTAATGCACGCTGTGCAAGCAACGCAACACAATGGAACCACAATTCAGATCGGCAATGCGCGACGTCACCTATTCAAAGTGAATGAGCAGCAATTCGGGATCTGCTTTAGATCCCTCATCATTAATATTACGTTTAATTGACTGCCCACTCATAAAGTACTATAGTAATAGTGAAATGCTTACCTGCACTCTTTCCATCCGTTATATATAGCCAGCTCCACGTCCTCTGTTTGGTTGGGGACGAAGCGAAATTCTGTCACCAGGTCCGCATTGTGCTCTAATGGGTCACAGTCACCTAGCTCAGCTGAAAACACACAGACAAATAATAAGAATAAAGTTATAATAATAAAATAAAAATACTTTTCAGTTCAAACCCTGAGCAGAATATGTCCAGATGATGAGCAGCTGTGTTGAAGGGCTGAAGTCATGGACGGCATGCGACTGTACAGTTTTATCTAATGAACTGTTCAGAGTACAGTTCAACTAAAGACTAAGTATATTCTTAAAAAATCTCTTTATTGTTGTTAAATGTTAATAAAACCCTCACTTTCAACCTCTGGGAGAAAAACATGTGTCTTATACTGCGGTTGTAGGAAATAGGAATCCTATTGGACAAAATGACAAACCAACAAACCCTCCCTTCATTTCCCAGTGCATAAAGTTCTGTGTAGCATCAGGTCAGGGACTGAACTCTCTGGACAAGAGGCCATAGATTTTATCGGAGGAAAAAGCGAAATAAAAGGGAGGGTGGGAGGACAGGCAAAAAACATAAATCTCCACTAGATAAGAATGAGAATAGTATGTTGAAAACAACACAATGGGGAAAACCGTATCTCTGTTGTGTAGAGAAATTGGACAGAGACTGAGATGTCTTGGTTCTGATCGTTTGAGTAGATAGGAGACACGAGGACTCGCTGGGAGCTCTTCGCTGTTTAGTTAACCCAGATGTGAGCGAAGATTCAGGATACAGAGGAGGGAAAAGGTAATTTCATTCTCTCCCTGTCCCAGTAAATGTCAGTGGACTAACAACATAATTCTGAGAAAAAAAAGGGAGACAAAGGGAGAAAGCTCAACTGAGGGAAAGAGAGAAGACAGAAAGCGTACTGGATTAGGGGGCCTCTGAAGAGGATGGAGCACTAATGAGCTGGCATTTACCCCACAGTGACTGTGTGTGTGTGTGTGTGTGTGTGTGTGTGTGTGTGTGTGTGTGTGTGTGTGTGTGTGTGTGTGTGTGTGTGTGTGTGTGTGTGTGTGTGTGTGTGTGTCCCACGGGTTTGTGCACGCAATCCCATTTCATAAACTCTCTACTGACTCATTCTTTGTTCCTCTGATGCAGGACTCTTTATGTGGCTCTTGCAGGTATATTCCTCATTTAGCAGTAAATTGTGAATACTGCTGTAGTAAGTCCCATCAATATCTGCTCCATTAATGCTTTTGCAATATAATGTAGGCCTGTGTAGCGGAGTGGAGACTAATAGTGGAGACTATTCCTGCTTTTATACACAGGTTTGACTGACACAATTCAAAAAATAGATAAGGAACAAACAGTGGGATGTATAAAGGTGAGGATGGTAGAATTGGATGTCCTATGAAAAGTATTAAAATACATTTCCCCAAGTAACAGGTTTTGATTTGATTAGCTTTGATTAACAAAATAATTTAAGTCATGGTCACATGATTAAGTATCTGTCCATTTTCAGAAAGAAAAACCCAAATACACCTTTTCCTGGTAGCAGTTGCGCATTTCACAGGTTATATAATCAATATTCGCTGCCACTAGATGTCACACTGAAACAAATATCTTTGAACAAAACAAATCCTTTGTTAACCTCACTGTTCCCAACAAGATGTTGCCGATACAATCTATGTGTGTTGGTGAGCCCAACGAGAGCAGCTTCTAACACAAAATCATCAGTATTGTTGTAAGATGTTGTGATAATAATATGAATAATAACAAATCTCTGTAACACAACAGGCAGTGTCGAGCTGCCAGGTTCTACTCACAATGAAAAGCAGCGTATTACTCACCGAGCCATTTAGTCCATATTTTAAAAAAGCCTGAGAGAGGCAACAGCTCAAGTTCTTTTGAAAGTCTGAGTTTATCCCGCCCCCCCCTTAATGTTGTATGGGAAATCACTTCTCAGCCACATGTGTCAGCAATTTCATTCTCCACCACTCCATCTAATGCTACATCCCTCCTCTGATTTGCAATTGTATTGTAGCGCGGAGGTTTGTGTGCGTCAGTGACTGCAGCAGCAGCAACGTTGCCGGGAACATCACTCAGAGCCGATGGTGATTCACATCGACAGCATGACTGGTTTGAAAAAGATCAAGGAAAACTCCTGGGGAGCAACAACACAAGGGTCCATTCCCACAATTGGACTTGAGAGAGCGCATGGATCTGATTGGTGGGCACCTATACGCAGCTCACATGAGAAGTGGGGAACGTCATTTTATCAGCTCAAAGCTACAAAGTAAGGGAAGGGCCTGGGAGTAGTGTGTGTTGGGCGTGTGTGGGAGGGATGTAACAGATTTAAGGTATGCGGACAAAAACAAACTAGTTCTTAGAAAAAGGGAAAGGTTCAGTGCAGATGGAAAGACTTCTTGGTATACAAGCATACAACCGCTTGTCAATCAATCAAATATTATTTGTATAGCCCATTTTCATAAATCACAAGTTGTCTCAAAGGGTTTAACAAGGTGTGACATCCTCTGCTCTTAACCCTCAACCCTCAACCCTACCCCCCAAAAAAACAGAGAGAGCTTGTGTGACTCACACCACACTAACTGGTTCTATACTTTTTCTTGACAGGCATTTTGGGGCTCAGTGCAGCAAAGACAGCAGACGTCTCAACTCTGTAGTGCAGCTCGCACTGCAATAAAACACGACACTGGGAACGGCAGGTGTTGCAGAGGTGATTCCAATTACCAAAACAGAGTTGGAGAGGATCCTGGATACCTGCTGTGCTTACCCTGTAACGAGAAGGCAGCCAACTCCACCGCTGTTTCAAACGAACATTCGAGCCTGAAAACACAGACAGATTAAAATTAGGAAACATTGACACAGGCCATCAACATTCCCCTCTGACCGTCACTGAGACCCACTGGACTCTGCCACTTCCTATTAGTGATCAGCCTGGATACACACTCAGCATGTGTTGAACAAAACAGGGAGCAGATACCAAGAACTCCAAAATGAAACATGAGAAGTTCAAGTCATTTTTTTTTACCTACATCTTCATGATTCAAGTAGTTTATACTATAGTTAAATGTAATTACTAATGCATACCACAATATACCACAACTGTCGGCATGACTTAATCTTAGAACTGGCTCCACAGGCCTCTAACGTGCTGCTGTCAGGTCTATTGCTGGCAGGTTGGAGAACTGATGTGCGTCATAAACTAATGGATTATATTTCTGTCTCTCTCTTTCTCTAACTGAACATTTATTGTCATGTATACATTGACACCACCATAATATTGTTTGAGTTGTATGAGTGGATAATTACTTACTTGCCACTGAGGATGTCTTGCTTTAATTGTAACACAAATAGGTATCTGAAAGTAAAACACAACAATACACTTGAATATAGTGATGGAATTTTACTTAATTTGACAGTTTTATGGGATATGACACAAAAACATTGATCATGTTGAATCCTGTACAATGTAACCTTTGTTGACTGACTGAATCTTGGCCTGATATCTTAAACGAAGGCATGGTTGCCCAACCTTGATGTCAACAGAAGATCCTGACCATTGGCTTAAGAAACAACCTCAACCAGAGGGGGAGAAACCAGCCACAGGTATAAAGAGAAAGATCAGCTTCCCATTGGGCTGCATATTACAAACCAACCTTTGTGTTGTGTACCAGGCTCTAAGCATCAAAGTGTGACAATACTGTTAGAAGTTTGTGTCTCTTTCCTCGTTGTCAGAGTGGGTTTGCAAAATTGCCACAACAGATCTGAGTGAATTAATTTAAACCTCAGTCACAGACATTCAGTGATGAAGTGCTGCTCCATGGCTGGTTCATCCGAACACACTGACTTCTGAAGGTTTATAAGATTAGGTGAACTTGAGGTTTTGCTTAATTTGTACACAAGAGAAAGTGCGCTACAGTCGACAGTTTACATTTGAATGTCTTAACTCACCTGGTGAGCTCCTCGTGCAGGTTGTTGGGTTCTGAAGAGTAAAACTTCACTCTCAAGTGAAGGCAGTAGGGTGGACCGACTGAAGATGAATAACATTATCAGGTTTAACAAAGCAATTAGCAAACATGAAGTTATAATAACCAAAGTAACAGGATGAAGAGAAATTGTCAAATACATATATACATATAATTATGTATGTTTTGGGGAAGATAAAGAAAAAGGGTAGAGCCCAGTGTTTACTTACTTTTCACTTGCTTTTTGATACTTTTCGTAACATCGAGCCAATGCTGAAACAACATGAAGGTTAGCAATTAAAAAAGTACAATATCTTCAGAAAGGTGTAGTTTACTATCAAAAATATTCTAATTATTATGGCAGCTTGGATAATTGATATGCATCAGTCATAATTTAATGGATATTATATATATGTCTGCCCAAGAAAACACAGCATCTTCAAGGTTTAGTAAAAAAAAAAAAGATTATATAATTATTACCAAACAGCAACACTGCATTTATTTTATGAATAAAAAAAGAGTTGTTAAGTTAATGAAAAGTATAAATCAGGAAGGTCCTGGGAGGCGTGTGCGCACATACACACACAGTAATTCTGTGAGGCATGAACAATGTCAAGGAGAGTCAGGGGTGGTTGTGTGTGTGTGTGTGTGTGTGTGTGTGTGTGTGTGTGTGTGTGTGTGTGTGTGTGTGTGTGTGTGTGTGTGTGTGTGTGTGTGTGTGTGTGTGTGTGTCTAAGTTAGAAAAAGATAACAGAGGAAAACGCACACTCTAGTCTACTCTCCCCCACATTCCTTATTTCAGCCCTCTCTCTCTCCCTCTCTCTCTCTCGACTTCATATGCTCTCCCACTCTTTTGCTCTCTAGCTCCACTCCTCTCCTCTTTGTCCTTCCCTTCTGCTTCATCTTCACTCCCACTGGCCCTGCGTACTTCCATGGCCTTCACAGAGGATCAGTGTGAAGGAAGCAGACCAGTGACTTTAAACACTTTGTCTTAGCGCACGGCCTGACTCCCAAAACATTCCCATAACCAATCCCTTTAGCCCATTCACGGAGAGGGAACGTCCCCGTCTCAAGCTTCTCACCAAGTGGGTGAATGGTGGACTGACACTTAAAGTCTGGCTAAGAAGTGGCTGCCTGAAACACTTAGTGAAGCATTCAATAATAACTTAACTCAAACGAATTTCCCTAAAGTAGATGAGTACACACTGTATGTGATATTTCACCCTGTTTTTTTAAATAGCATCAAATAACTTAATTAAAACCAAACTTACAAGAAAAATGTATCTGACATGTACTTTGACCCAAGTCCCATAAACTAACATGGAGGAGATGAGGGGTTTGACCAATACTGCAGCCAGCCACTACAAGGGGACTAAAAAACGTAACTTTTCAACCCAACATACTATGGCATGAGAAATAAAGAGTATAGGATAACAACAGACTAATGGGTTAAGTGCATCTCCAGTCTTACCGGCACTTGTGCGGAGTCCATGAAGCGCAGTCCGAAGTAGTCTTTCTCTACGATGTCCAGATGATACATGATCTGGTCAAACAGCTCCTCACCTTTGGCTTTTTTCTGAGCAGAGAAAAACACACAAATAAACAGAGGACTTAGAGATCTGATGGACAAATTGCCTCCAGAGTCATGGACAAAAACACAGTTTGAACTAGAGACATTAAAGGAAAATTCACAGTCATGCATTGTCAACACAAATAACTTGGTGAGGAAGTTAAGATGAGTGTCAGGTTGGTTAATATATCAACCATCTGTAGTCGTAAAGAAACTGGCATCCCAAACCTTAAGGTTACATCACAACGTAAGAATGTTCATCATGTTTACAGTTGTAGATGCTTAACATTCTTCTGAGAGAATAATTTCCAGAAGGTACGATGGATAAAATAATCAAATAAATTCGCAACCTTTATGATGTTTGAGATTTCTGTTATGTAAAATAATTTAACAGATTCATGTCAATTTATATGATGATTACTTTTTTGATTAATTGTCTTTAAAATGTCAGAGGAAGGTGGAAAAGCCCTCAAATCCCCACAGCCCAAAATTAAGACATTTGTCAAAAATAGTTTCTTAAACATTTTCTGCTGTTCGATTAATCATTGAAGCTCTGAAATAAAGTGCTTTGTATATTTTTAAATACAAATACAGTCATATACAGAAGTTCACAAGACCAAAAGCTCCTTTCAAAGTGGTTTTAGTTTTCTCTCTTCACCGCTCCAAAATATTGTTTTGAGTTCCTGATTTGTGTTTTATGGATTTGAATTGAGACAAGAACATATTAACATGAGGTATGTGAATAGGTGTTGCCCTTTCTGACAAAGCCGTACCAGTTACTGCCTGTGCTCGGCCTGGAACTGGGAGATCTCCCTCTCACTCGCTCGCTCTCTCACACACACACACGACTTCTAAACCCCACCATGAGGCACAGCGACAGGGTTGCCACAGTAACTGGGGTTGAAGTGCCCCAGACGCCCAGGAGCAGGGGGGAAGTGGGGTGGCTGAACACATCATGTGATCATCTGGCTCTATGAAAAAGGTGCCGTCCAAGATCAGCCAGCAGCTGTAATTCTCCTCTCTCCTCCTCCGTTTGTTTTTTCCTCATTTTTAATTTTTTTCAGTTAGTTCTTCAACCATATTTGTTTTAAAATGATCTGTAAATTAACCAAATATACAGCAGACGTTATACTCTTCCCCACACGTACTACAGTTGCAAACAAATAGAATATTTACTTTCACACTTTTTCACAGGACTTTATTTTCTCTCATTGGAGAGCCACAACATCCACAGCATTTAGCCAATCTATCAATCAAGTGAGAGGCCTGCTGAGGGTAACAGGTAGCCAGTAAAACACTGAAGTGGGACCAGAGAAACATGAATAAAAACATTCTACCAGTCATGCCATTAATGAACTGTCAGGTGAAAGAAAACAAAGATTAATAGAGAAATTAATCATTCAGAAATCTTTGCTCTCAGGTTCTGTCTAAGCTCTGGATATTTCTCCCTTTTCAAAACAAGAACATATCTAGATGAAACAACTCAGTTGTATCTAAATGGTGGTAAGTGTCTGAAAAGAAGCAAAAACATGGATGAGTAAAGGGAGTAGACCACAGGTGCCCTTGAGGTTTCCCTGGGTCTCCTTCACCCCCACACAGACACACACACACTCACACTCGCACTTGGACACACATGCTCACCCCAAGAGAGCTGCTGGGCAGAGTAGGGAGGCTGGCCCCATGCTAGCTGGCATTGCTGAGGAGGCATACCGCACCCCGACGGTACCCAGGGAGAGAGAGTACAAAGGACGCATTGTGTGTGTGTGTGTGTGTGTGTGTGTGTGTGTGTGTGTGTGTGTGTGTGTGTGTGTGTGTGTGTGTGTGTGTGTGTGTGTGTGTGTGTGTGTGTGTGTGTGTGTGTGTGTGTGTGTGTGTGTGTGATAGTTCTTGCAGTATTGTTTGGCTGTTTGCAGTCGTTCCACCTGCCTTTGAGGACAGAGCTCTGTCTCTCAGACAGTGTTGTAATGTTAATGTTACAATTGAGCTGATTCCCTTATCTGTAGTCAAGCAAACAGCCGGTGTTCTAACACATCCATTAAAGCAAAGCCTCATCACACCATCCAAAACAGTAGAGGGCTCAGGGATTTTAAGAAAAAAGAATGATTCAGTTTGGTGGATATTTCTTTACCTGACTCTCCTCTAAAAGATCAGATCCGATGTCTTGAAAGTATATTAAGTTCACTTAATTAAAACTGCAATTTTCTTTTCCCAGAAGTCACTTCTTCACCATTCCAAAAACAGCAGTTGTGTTTTACTGCCAACAGCAACAAACTGCTTTTAGAGTGGCAAAGAAGACGTGATTTCCGGCAGTGTGGCGTTTAGCCAGAGCGAGCTACAAGGTCCACAAATTGGCATTAGTTCACACTGGAAAGTCCCACAAGTACAATGTTATTACATTGTTCAAAACTAAAACTAGATAATAAAATAAATGATAAAAAAACAACTTTGTGGCATTTATCCTCTGTATGTATTTGTTTTTCAAAAAGGTTTAACCTGAACCAGGCCATACAACAATAATATCAGTTCCATACAGGGTAAGCAGGATGTAGCTGTTAAAATACATTATATAAATTTATTTTAAATCTATACTCTTAGAGGTATCGGAATCTATAAACAGAAGAGAAAATGGTCAATCTTTATGTATGAATAAATAAAGCACGTGCTTCCCCTTTTTTTCTAGGCAACAAATCTATCAACGAGAGAAAATGAAGGAGGGGACGGTGACGACATTTACATGGACAGCAATATTCAGTCCTCTGACCATATTCTCAATAAGATATTATTCTCTTTATGACGTTTACACGAGTTGCTAATCGAATATTACATTGATTTTCCTGTTTACATGTTACAGAGCAGAGTCTGATTATGACTTGTCAGCTTTACATTCAAATACCTGTTCACACTCAACAGGACATGTGTTGTTAAGTAGTTAGTAACTGGCTTACACTGATGTAACAAAATGCTGTGAAAACTCAAATAGGACATTTTAATGTGATTAAGACGTATACATGTCTTCGTACTGCAACTGAGGTAATGTCTTAATTTGATTATTGCGTATTCCGAGAATTACCTTATTGGGATTAAGGTAATGCTGTTTACATCACAGTGTCTTATCCAGACTATTTTCTTAATCGGGACAATATCGCAATATTGGTGTTCCTGTAAATGTGTCTAATGTGAGTGGAGGTGGGCTGGTGAGTGGGGGACAGAGAAAAAAAAACAGGCCTGTAAATACATAAAAAGGAAAGAATGTGGGGCCGTGTGGATTGATGTGTGGACATGGATGCTGCAGAACAGTGGTAACCCTGGGAGACAGCTTTGGGTGGCCTTACATACCAGGAACTCAGACAGCTGGAGAGCCACAGTGAGTGAATGACTCCTATTCAGTGTCAGATTGTGGCTGTGTGTTTACAACCACTTCAACACATAGAAAGAAAAAACTAACTGCACCATTTAGCAGTGGCGCTCATCCACATTTCTGCCACCAAGTCGAAACAACAACTTTGTAGCTGCAGAACAACACAACATGATACCAAACTACAACAAAGGGAGGACTATAGTCTTTTTTTTAATTGACAACCAAACTGTGTTTGTGTCTTTTATATTGCATAACACCTACTGCACAATCTCTAGAAAACTGTACTCTACACTTAGAGCAGAGTCAGACCATCTGCAGCATGGGCTATAAGAACTTTTTCTGACAGACTGTCAGGCTGATTCACTGATAGTGGGAAGCTACTATGTTTCCCTGCAGACTTTCCCAACTTCGATCTTCACTTTTAGAAGGTTTGACCAAATGTTCACACTGTTCCCGTCATCATCTTAAAGAAGGAGAAGTCAGGTTTTCTCTTTCGCATTCCTCCCATAGTTGCTGCTGGTGTCGTTAGATATCTAAAGTAAAATGTAAAACATTTAGACAAAGCAGTGCTCCTAACTGCTGTGTTATTCTTATTTCCTTATCACTTAGAGAGTTGGATGATAAGACAAGTGTTTGCAGAAGCTACCTATATCTGGGGGAGGGGGAAGAACAAAGGAAGCTCATTTTTAAAGCAAAACCAAAATGCCACAACTCTGCTGGAATGCATCCAGCTCAATACAAAAACTTTCTTCAGGTGCACAATGCCTGGGGATTTGTAAGTCGGGAATGTAAACTTAGGCTTGATTAACTCTATCAGCAAAATAGGTAATAAAAAAAACAACAACTAATAAAGCAAACTGCAAAAGCTTCCTTCTTTTCTAACTTGATTTTAATTAATTACTCTATAATTCCAGATTATATTGAGCGCAGCCTTTGACACTGTAGACCAATGCCATTTTAATTGACTGTCTTAGAACCTTGGTTGGCATCAAAGATTCTGCACTCAGTTGGTTTAATTCGTACCTTTTAGAAAGAAACTGCACGGCCACTATTGGTGACTACACATCCTCTACAATGCACGTTACCTGTGGTGTACCACAAGGTTCAATTTTAGGCCCAATTTAATTTATCTATTACATCTATTTATATGCTTCCTCTTGGACAAATCATCCAATGCCACAACTTCTCCTTCCACTGCCAAGCAGATGACACACAGATATGGCAGAGAAGGCCTAGTTGCTGTGCTAGACTGTCTAAATGATATCAACAGTTGGATGGCACAAAAACTACTTGCAACTCGACGACTCAAAGTCAGAAATAATATCATTCAATCCACCTAACCCCATCAATCACATTGAATGTAGCCTTGGTACCTGATTAAGGGTTATGGTTAACCCCTAACCACAAATTCAAAAAGTAGTCCAGTCCTGCTTCCTACAAATCAGAACCCTCTCCAAAATCAAACCCGTACTTTCACACCCGGACTTGGAAAAAGTAATTCATACACTAGTCTTCTCTAGACTGGACGACTGTTACTCCCTCCTCTCAGGCAGAAGCCAAACGTCACTCTCCCGCCTCCAACTAGTTCAGATCACAGCAGTTTGGCTTCTCACTGGTCTTAAAAAGGCATCACATCACATCACTCCGATCCTCACTTCTCTCCATTGGCTCCCTGTGCGTTTCAGAATTGATTTTAAGATTTTACTGATCACTTATAAAAGCACGCCAGGGTCTGGCCCCAAGCTACATGACAGAACTGTTGACCCCTTATGTGCCTGCACGCAGCCTTAGATCCTCAGGTGGAGCCCTGCTTGCTGTTCCAAAGTCGAGGTTGAAAACTAAAGGTGGCCCCTCGGCTTTGGAACGGCCAACCTGAGAGGAGATAAGGCTCGCAGAGTCGGTGACTTCTTTTAAATCACTTCTTAAAACCCACTTGTATAGACTTGCTTTCATGTGATGTTCATGCGTGTTTTAATTGTTTTATTTTCACCTTTTATTTTACTTGCTCACTTATTTTTATTGTCATATTACTGCTTCTATGAGTTCAAGTTTTTATTTCCTTCCGTTGCTTTGTTGTCGAAAGCACTTTGTAAACTCTGTTTATAAAAAGAGCTATATATATAAAGTTTATTATTTATTATTTTATAGGCTTGTAAAAATTCCAGTGATCATTTCTGCTCGACTCCAAACAAAAGAGCAAGTGAGAGGAAGACAAACATAGAGAACAGTCCAAGCAGATAACATTCCACCGGAAGAAAGAATACAAATACAATCTGAACTTTCTATGCACATAATACTGAGCTGAGACAGGAAGGACTTGTTTTGTTGTGTATTCTTGTGCATTTTTTTTAAAAAAAACAGTAAAAAGAAATACGGCAATAGTGAGGAACAGGGTTCTTTTCAGCAGATCTCCCTGGGAATATAAGCCCCACTGTTAGATTTACGGATGGGACAAGTCAAAAAGGACAGTTAGAAACCAGGCTGGCCTCACAGGAATGCTGTGGGTTGGAAAGAAGGAATCCCAGTGTAGTATTAAAATCCAGGGGAAAATAAAGATAAATATTTATTCCCTTACTTTAAAATTAAAGTTACTCAATTGTTACATAAGTTGAATCATGTTTCCTCTAAACATAGTCTGATTATTCTAAGAGAAAAAACTAAGTAGATCAAAGGAAAGGACAGGAAAGGAAAGACAGATGGGAGTCAGTGGTGGGAACAGAGGAGTTCTGCTCTGTGTCCACTTGACGAGACCAACGTGTCACATGATGCGGTCATGTGATTATGTGTGTTCTCAAGAGAGGATCATGGAATTACAGGTGATCAGGAACACTACCACACACACCCCCACTATATGGGCTTAAAAGGATTGTTCTTCTGACACAGACACACAATTGTCTCTAGTACACCTCCTGTGCTTTTGTTCTCCAGGTTTCACATGAATACTGTTTGTTATCTGTCTTCTTGTCTTCTGTCTTCTTAACAACAGCAGAAAACTATGCTCAGTGGACACATTCCTTGTAAATCATGTTTGCTTTAGTTCATGTGTGATCTCTTTCTCTCCATTTATTCTTCCAACACACTTGCTGCCAAGTTTAAAAACGTGAATGATCAGAGCTTCTGCAGCTTTTAACTGTTTAAGATCTTTTTCAGACCATAATGAAAGAATATTATGATCTTTCTCAAGTTTGACACCTGAGAAGTAATATCTGAGTCCCCAAGGTACTTACACTTCCCCACAATTAAAGATAATGGGAATTGAGAGAATAACACTCGAAACCCAAAGTTATCTTTAAAACACATTTTTAAGTAACACAGAGGTCGCTGTAAATGAACGTTAACATAATTAAACCGACATGTGCGTAAGATATTTTAAATTACAAAACATTATTAATTATTTACATTATTTGAGACTTTTTTAGACCCTGTGGAAACACTGAAGATTAAGAGCGCACAAAAGTAGAAATCCTAGCATCGCTCCTCACCGGCAGCTCGACACTGACGTCCGTCCCGTCCAGTAAGGACACGCGGCAGGTGATGATGGACTTTGCATCCCCTGCAGCAGGGATGTGTGTGATGGCTCGCTGAGCCTCCCTTAACCGGGCTTTCTCTGCATGCTTCCGGATGGAGCGTCGCCCCAGCGTCCTGCGCAGGAAACTCAGCATGATGGGGGAGAGGGAGGGTCACAGTACCACACCTGTAAGGCAATGGAGTAGAGATGGGAAACATGTGAGAAAGTAGACGATTTTAATATTTGGAAACTGAACGGGGCTTCAGAAATGTTTTTTAAATTTAATTTGACACTATGCTCACTATCAATTTTATGTATAAGCATGTAAACATCATATTCTGATATCAGTGTCCTTGATAAGCCCTTTTTTTGAGACACCTTATTTTACTAGCTGCAGTACTCCTTGAGTAACTGGGACACGTGTTTATCATGTATACTGGGATATAACTAGATTTCTCAATGTTCCATGCAAACAGCATAAGCCTCATAACCGGGACACTAATAAACATGTAAACAGAGTCATATATTAGCTGAAACGTGCCAATAGTGACAGTAAACGAGATGTAAAGTGAAGTTTAAAGTTGACTGTCAGAGGCTAACAAGTTAGAAATATGATCTCAAACTACTTGTATGACTTTTTACACAGTAACTCTGCTGAGGAGAAAAATCATATATAAAGTAAATAATAAATAATATACAGCTGGTTAATTTAATTATGAGTCTCCAAAATCTGTTTGTCGCACAGTAAACGCTTGATTATCAAAAGTAAGAGGTAAACACGATTAGTTGAAGTGAACGTTAACGTGGTAAAGATGATTTACAACGAAAATAATATTTCTAACCGTGTGACGCTCGTCCACGAATATGAAAGTTTTAGTAGGAAGCTTTAAAAGCATCTTTTAAATGGAGTTCGCACAGCAGCTAATTGAAGGAGTCAGATAACGGTACTTAAACGTTAACTTGATTTCTCATCAACTAGAAACCCCGCACAGAGATGGACGGAGCTTAGCGCGCTGCCCTAACATCAAAAACACAAACTGTGAGATATAAAAACACACACACTAAAAAAAACACGCAACACAACTGCTGCGATATAAGAAAAAACTTCACAACACAACCATTAGCTTCTTTCACTCAGTTCAGGCCCGAGGTACCTGGTGCAGGGAAGAAAGCAACAGGTGTGCGTTCGAATCGTCGCACGGGCTCACCGGCAGCGGCGGGCGCGCTGACTACTTTACGACTCCGCCCGTGCGCAGGGTGTCCCCCGCTCGGCAAAACAAACGCCGCCCTCAGCTCCCGGGCGCTGGGTAATAGGGACGGACACTTGCTGCGGGATGAGCGGGTACTTACCGAGTCGCGCTCGCACGAATTCACCGCGAAACCGCGTCCGCTCGCATCGCAGGCGACTAAACAGCGAGCCGCGACCCCTCCATGTTGTTTAGAGTGCGCTCGAGTCCCGGTTGCTCGTGTTTGCTGCGGCTCGTCACCGCTGCGGGGTCATTTCCTCCCGACAACAAGCAGGGGGCGGAGCTCTGCACCGGATGTCACGTCACCACCGCAAAGCCCCCGCCCGCCCCTTAACAAAACCTCATTAGCATTTTTTTAAAGAGACACGTTTTAAGAGTTGGTGTCAAATTACTAATTTTCTTTTTCTAAATCAAGAAAAACACCACGTTGTTTTTTTGTGTGTTATTTTTTTACATCAGCTGCTTATACTAACATTTTAATGATTATGTCATTTGTTATCCGCACGTATAAAGGCTCCTGTACACATATAAAGCCAAGTATATTAATAACTATACATTCATTCAATGTTGTTTGATGTGATTTAAATCTTCCAAAGTCAAAAAAGTGGCCATTGTATTATTTTGTATATATTTCAGTCATACAGCGCGGTCAATGATCATTTGACAACAGCACCCCCCTCTGGTGAGTTTGGGAATAATGGTTTGCAAATGTTGCCAGAGCCAAACTGTGGTTTTGAGTTCAATAATCGTTTTTCAATAACAGTGTGTGTACAAATGCACAAATATTTAACTGAAAACATATTTAAAAAGTAAATATATGTATCCAAGTAAGTTTCCTTCAATCAATGTTTGTGTTGATTTGTTCATCTCTTGCACATCTGTCCTTCCTGGGAGAGGGATCCCTCACATGTGGCTCCCTGAGTTTTCTTTGGTATTTTTTCTTGACTCTTGTTGAGGGTTAAGGACAGAAAATCTTGCACCTTGTTAAACCCTATGAGACAAATTGTGATTTGTGAATATGAGCTATACAAATAAAATGTGATTGATTGAGTGTCGTTTCATTCCAGAGGCAGAGACACAGCTCTCTTATCCTGCTCTCTTGATCTAAATTGAGATGAAATCTGAAATATTTATTTATCATTTATATATTTCAATATTTTAATTCATAAAAAAAATATATGTATGCCTTTAAATCTTAGCAAATTAAAAGCTTTGTCAACAATAAACCAAAATCTGTTACCATCCAAAATGTCACTATACTGCCTAAACATAAGAAAGGTAACGTCTGTACTGCTTTTAAATTCCTTCTTAAAACGTTATTTTAAAAACTCTAATGGGTGAATATAAACTTATTTTATTTACTTTATTAAAATGTATATTTTTTTATGTAATTATTATTTGCATAGCACTTTTCTTAAAGTTATTTGAATACTGTCTTCTCTCGATGGTAAAACCGCACAATTAGAAAAAATGTAACCCAAGTGATTCTTCTCGAGCTCTTCAGCGTTGCTGCATCTTCTGCGCTCGGCAACATTGCCCAACCTCACTTCTTCAGTGTGGAGAAGCGAGGTGATCTGAAGCCACATCTCCATGCTTTGACAATCAAGCTTATAGACATGTCCAAAGCGCCGTTAAATCATAATACCAGAAAGAAACAAGCAACTGAGGACAAAGGATTTTATGACACAGGTAAGGAGTTAAACCAAATGTATAATACGGTAAAACATTTCTCATTATTCTGTGTTCCATTATATATACACTCGCTGTTATAGATTATGTTTCAAATAAAACAGAATTTTTTTGAAATATCAGTCTTGAAATACACACCATTTTGTGTCACATTTGAATCATTCAAAAGGGAGATGGAAAAAAAAAAAATCAAAAAATCAAATAAAAACAAAATCTTTCTGCTCACAAATGATTTTCCCTTTTATTTTAAAGATTTTTTTTTCATATACAACATTGTATTTACATCTAGTATTATTTACACAAAATTAACAAGTGGCACTGTGTAGTTAGGAGTTCTTTTTCTGCTTCCCTACAGGTGTCTTTATTTTCAAAACAAAAAGAAAAATGATAAATTAAAAGAAAAAAACAACTCATCAACAACTCATTTGAACAACGCTTTATGTCTCCAACTTTTTTTATTTTCTCATTTATTTCAGTAGCACTACCTGCCACTAAGCCTCCTACAAAGTGCTGTCCTTTCCCTACCCGACTAGAACTGTTCTTTTTCATCTTTACAAAAATACAACTAACCCAACCGAGCCCTTCCCGTGTCCGGTACCCTCCAAACTACATTTGATCAGTACCCTAAAATGCACAGACAGTACCGAGAATGAGTCAACATCGAAACACTTTGAACACAGACACCTCATTGTTGGACATTTTGTGCAGATGGAAAATCTAGCAAACCCCGACTCATCCATTAAGAACTTTTTCACTGCGGTGCCAATTCTTCTGAACTGTAACTGAAGAGTGGATTGATTCTGATTCGATCAGCCCAGTCTCCGGGTACAAAAAAAAACTGATGGAATTGAGCCACTAGAGGCTAAATCGTTTTTTTTTTGTTCATTCGATTAAAAAGCTCCTGCATGTAGCGATCCGCAATGTAGAACCAGTTATTCAGCCATTAGCCTCAGCTTGTCCTCCTGTGGAAGACAAGCTGCTTGAAACTGCTTCTACTGTACCCCGTGCTCATCTGCTCAGATGTGTCACTCGCCTGGAGGCCGTGCAGAGAGTGGGATCCGTGTATAATGATCCAAAAAACAGAGAGAGCGGCATCTGGGGGTGGTGGGGGGGGGGCACAATGAGAAGAATGGACCGTGGATGTTGTGTGGGCTGTGCAAAAATGACTGATGTTGACCGAGGGGAGTTTTGTTTTTGGGAGAGTGTCGCAATACAGGAGAGATTCTTTTTGAAAATAGAGGAAAGCAGTTTTAAATGCTCTTATTCCCACCTCTACCTGTGGCAGAAGTAGGACTCAGCTGGTTTTTAAAAAGGGAGGTATGAGCACAGTTTTGAAATTTAGGCTCTAACAAGATATGACTCTTCGCCAAGGCTCTTCGCATTTGTCTAAAAAAACTTGAGATCAGGTTTAGTTTAGGTTTATGGCTTTATGGCACAACCTTTCATTCCAGTTAACGAACAAGCAGGCGTAGACCAGACAGCGGATAAACTATATTTCATGAATGGCAGAGAAAGAGAGGGAGAGGTTGAATACGCACTCGCACACACACACACACACACACACACACACACACGCACACACGCACACACACAGCAGTAGGTTTTTCCAGCAGAGTCCATTGTAGGAGCCAATGACAGCAGGAACTGAAGCAGTGGATAAGAAAAAATATCTCAAATTATAAAGAGGCTCAAACTCCAATCCATCCCGATAAAACACATTGACAGCTCAACCCGTCCTAAGACAATTAAAAAAAGACTCAACGAGCAACTTGATGCTGGGTTTTGTGAATTAGAAATACAAGTCATCACTTATCAATCATAACACGTCATTCGTCTAAAAACAACATGTGCCTTGAAACTGATGAAGTACCACTGTGAAAGATCAGTATTTAAAATAAAGGTAAAGTACTAGTTAACTGATCTGTTTGTGCAGCTTCTTTGAACCGTCAACTGTTCCGTGGCAGACACACACACACACACACACATTTAGATCAGATTCTTCGACGACGGCCGGTTGTGAGCTCCGCTCCGTTGACCTCACCCCCCCAGTGAAGCTTAGCAAAAAAAGGTTCTCCATTAGGACATTAAACAAATAGTTAGTCTTACTGGGTTTAATGACAATCGCTCATAGAAAGCAATGAGTCATCAGCGAGAGCTGGTCTGTGGGTTTGCTCCACTTTACAGGTTACAAAAGTCTTGGTCTCTGGATGTGGAAAAACTAAAACAGAAGGGGAGGCCAATGGAGGGAGCCGCTTAAGTTTCAGGTTCTGCCACACAAAGGTTGAGATCAGTTCCCTGTCAGCTCACCAAGAAAACGCTTTCTGAGAAAAGAATACTGGGTAAGGATTTTGAAGAAAGAACTGACCTCAGCGTCGTTTCTTAGCTTAATCAGGAAAATAGCTTAGATTGTATCTCAGTGCGACCGTGTGTCTGCTGGGGCCTCGCTTTGGGACACCATCTTGTGTTAAAACCAAGGAGGTTCAATAGATATCAGGAAATAATCGATCAATTCTCTAAATTTAGAAAATGTCCAGCTCAGCGTACAGTCATAGCTCAACAACAGCTGCTGTGACTAGTACGGAGTGACAGGGAGGCGCCCAGTAGACACAGGCCCTGAGGATTGTAAACCAGCTCCACTCCTCACCGCACCAAACAACGGCCACTTCAGAGCACACGCGCGTCTGTAAGCTCAAAAAACACAGCACAAAGCGGGACGAGGGATCTGACTCGCCGCGGCGCGGAACGAGAGGTGAGACACGAGGCGCCTTCTTCCGTCAGTCCGTCCGAAACTCAGACGAGAGAAAGCCGAGAAAGATAAAAAAAAACAAAAAAAACAATAGTACAATAAATTAAATCACTGTTGTTTTTTTCTCCACAAAAAAGTAAAAAAAAAAAAAAAGAAATAAAGAAGTAGTTAGAAGAAGAGGAATCACACTACTTTACTACCTAAGATTTAATCAGGAAAAGCGTGAAGCCGTAGACTCGTACAAACAAAACATACAACTTTTTTTGTTCAGTGGACAGGGTTTGACACAAACTAAAACACAATAAATACTCTTTCTGAAGAACAAAAGATAAGGTATATCTCTTTATCAGCTAAAAGGACACTAAAAAAAGGCAGGTCCGTCTGGCAGACTCGCTGAGAAGGGGACAGGGCGACCCTTTAGGAAAAAATGAAAAGAGGAGAAAGGGGCAGGGGGGGGCTTCCATCCATGGGGGGGGCGGCCCTTCCCCTTCATACTTATGGCACTACAGCAATTCCCCATCCACATTTTACTCTCTCGTACTTTTACCTTCTCGTTCTTTGTATACTTTTTTTTCTCCATACCCTGAACAGACAATATTCCCTAATGGTACCTAGTCAACACAGCTGGATTTCTTTTTTTAAAAATTCTAACATGTCCATGATTTTCACGTTTTGTTTGTTTGTCTTTTTTTTTTTTTCCATTTTAAATCAGCATAAAGTGCAACAGTGCTTTTTGTTCTCCACTCCGACCCCCTGCACTCCTGGTAACCCCCTGACGACCCCTGGAGGTCAAAACGTCACAGGTTAGCAGGATCGGCGTCAGGGTTTGCGCTGGTCTCGCTGGTCACGCTGGTCACGCTGGTGGCGCTCGCAACGCTCGGCTCCTCCAATTCCTCCTCCTCCTCCTCCTCTTCTTCCTCCTCCTCCTCCTCCTCCCCATCTTCTGTCACTTCACCCACGTCCAGCACCTCCACCTCCTCGTCGTCATCGTCGTCCTCTTCGTCCAGCTCTCCCTCCAGCAGCTCCACCACGGCCGCCTCGTCCTCCTCCATCGATGCCGTCTCGTCCATCTCCTCTCCCGCTTTCTGCTGCTCCCTCTGCTCCTCCCCCCCTCTCTCGTCAGTCACCTTTTCTCTCTGCAGGTAGACGGCGGTCATGAGTGGTTTGACCAGACCTTCCTCGTAGACTTTCAGGATGGCCTCGCACACAAAGCGGTACTGACTCTGTTGAGAGAGAAACGAGAGATATGTAAAGCTGATGTGTGAAGTGTGGCTGAGAGCAGCTGGACACACAAACGGATGTGGCTACATACAGGTGTTTGTATCATCATGGCCCTCTGGTCTCTCATAGTCCTGACGATGTCTAGAGGATACACTGGCTGACCGCACTCCATTAGACACAATGCCGTCTCCATGGTGATGAGAACCCCCGTCCGACCAATTCCCGCACTTGGAAAAAAAAGCAGCAGGGACAGAAATGGATGTTTAGTTAGAAACTTAGTGCGAGATTGCGGAGGAAGAGAATCAGAGTTTCTTTCTGTTGTATCTAACAACATAATCGACAGAATGACTTCACTGTACCTGCAGTGCACGACCATCGGCTGGTCCTGTCCAGCCCGTTTAGTCCGTACCAGCGACACGAAGTCCAGGAAATCAGTGGAATCATCGGGAACGCCGTGGTCAGGCCACGCCAGGTACTGGATCTGAGTCAGCTCCCTCTCCTCCTCACTCTGCTCACACACCCACAGACGAAGAAATACAATGACTTCAATTTTCATTTTCATGCACTTCTAACTAAAGTTGCTTTCAGACACACACTGAACTCTGGATAATATCCTGAAATTATCCAGAGGTGTTGTATGTGACAACGTGAAGGTCCAAGTCAGTTGCTTAGATTATCTGGAGCGAGCAAGTGGGCGTGTTGATGACGTTTCTCACACGCAACAGATGCAAAACAAAAAAACAAAGAATTCAAATATCTCAGGATGAAAAAGAGGAGACAGACAGAAGACACCGGAGATGATGTCAACCAGATTTGAGAGCTGTTGGCGATAAGGGCCGGGGTCGATGTGCTGTAAACAAAACCAGGTGTTCTCCACAGCTGAATTTATACGTTGCATCCTGCCTCCTGAATGCTCCACCCACCCATCACCCCTCGCCTCAACAATCTAAGGCCTACGAAACAAACTGAGGATATTCTGTTACCTCAGTCAAGACCTAAGCATATGAGGGAATTGACTGTTCTCAGATATCACTTATACTTGATCCAAAACACTATATTTCACGTGGGCGACCTCCCAGCAGGTTTCATTGAGCTCTGTGTTTTAGGAAGGAGGTGGCACGGCACCTTGTTTGTGTAATTATGGTCTTTGACCGAGTTATAAAACAGGTTGTGTGAATAACAAACAGTGGTTTTATTCTTTCCACTCCGCTGGACCACTTGGTGATTCACGTCCCTGCTTCCCATTTCAGGAAACCCCAGAAACTGATGATAATATTTTCCTTTTATTTTTATATTTCTGAAAATAAAGACTAGACACACACTTCCTCTTGTGTTCAATCCAAAATAAGAGAAGAAATCTGACAAGCTGTAGAACAACTGTAGCAAGATAATGTGAGTGATCAGATAAAAAGGGGTCGAAATAGAACACCATGATGTGAACACACACACACACAACCCTAAAACAACTTCTGACCACTGTTTCTTGTGCGACTCAGAGCCCCAGTTTCCCCTCTTTAATATACTGCCTTGCTGCATCACCATGGTAACACATCTATCTCCATAGCAACAATCACAGGCAGAGGAGAATGCTAATTGCCTCCTCCAATAGTCATATACTTAAAAGGTCAGGATGCAAGGGCAACACGCAGGGACGTAATGAGGAAACACAGGCAGCAGATAATGAGGCAACAGCATGAACATTTGATACTGTTGTATATGTTAATTTCTAATTAGCTGGTATTTTAGATGTACATGTTGACTTCTGTTAGTTTACAGCAAAAACTCAGACACACAGATAAATTTAGCTGCACCCTAATCCAAAAACAAATACACGCTGTCAGTGTAGAGGGAACAACATGAAAGTTGAAGAACGACTGAGAGCATCAAATGCTTTCAGCATCACAGGAAAACAAACACACACTCTGCGTTTTCTGTTTTCCAAAACTATCTTGGTCCCACTCTCTGTTCTGTTTCTCTTGCACTTTCCCTCTATATCTCAGCGGTGTGACTGACTGGGTTGGTTGGGTTGTCATGGCAACCGGATCCCAAAACGTGGCCCGCATGCAAGCAGCGGGAGCCAGAAAAAGAACAGCCCACATCGGTCACTATGGCAACACACCTCCTCCAGGGGGCCCTCAGCGGCTCATCCTTTCCTGAGACTCTCGTCTGATTGGACCCCGAGTCCTTCTCTTTCCTGTCCTAACCTGCTCTGGTCGTCAGCACACGCCCTCTCACTGCCTCATCTTTCCCCCACGCTCTGGTCCGTCTCCTCTGCTCCTCCCTTCGTCTTTCTCCCTTCTTCCTCCTCGGACATTATGATTGTAGACGCAGGTGACTGTGTATTTGTGTGTGTGCGCGATTACCTGCGTATTTGCAAGAGTCATCTCTCTGACCAGGAAGGCAGAGTTGCCCTCTTCGTTGTGGCACGTGACTGTGAAGTTTCCATAGGTGGTGGTGCTGTCTGGGTTGGGCCAGTACTGATGACACTTTACCTTTAAACACAAAGTCATTTAGTTTAGAACTCAGCATTTCATTAAGTCAGTCATCACTGTTATTCTCTTTACTCCAGAATAACATCTCTTCACTCAGTTCACTTACCCACCTATTATATTTAATACTCACTTTTATAGCATGTTCAATATATTCAGTGCATCTGGAGTCACATAAAACCTCAAATTTTGTTGTCACTCAACCCATACTTTCTATGTAACATATTTTAATATTCAGTCCAGCCTGTTAGAGTCTAAATATTTATATTTGAAAATTCACATTTTGATGAATAAAATATTGTAGATCCAAAGGTTCAGGACCCCTTTGTCTACGGAAGAGTGGTTTAGAAATGTTTTATCCCCCAACTATGCTCTTCTATCGCAAGAAAGGAGAAACTTAAGGACTCTTAACTTAAGGAGCTCCGCAGGCTCACTAATATTTAGTTTATAATTGGATTGTATTCCTCTGTGTACCATTCACAAATGAAAAATCACTGGACAATTAAGTTTTGCATCTTGAGTCTTAAATCCACTGTTTTCACAACTTTGTGGATGGATTACGCTGTGTGTGCCTTGTTATGACACCAAACAGCCTCACTCAGAATCAGAACTGGATTTCCACATATTGAGATAAAAGCCTGGTTTCCATCAGGAGAGCTACATTTAAAAAGAGATAAAGCAGTTTCTTTTGTCTTTTTAAAAAATCAATCCAACTGCCTACACACGCTGCAAAACATGTTTTACTTGGGCCATAAGCCTGCAGGCACCACCCAAAGCGGATTTTTTAAAACTCAGTCTTTTTTTCCGCATTGCATTTGTGTAATACAGTGATTGTATAATGGGCTCTGAGCACTGCAAAAAAACTAGGATGACCTACAACTTAATTCAATGCCTGAATGCATCAGACACAGAGTGTTGCTTTGCTGCTGTGCTGCTCAGACTCCGTCCTCTATGTGCACACGGAATTCACAGTGTAAATATATAAGGTGTTCAATAAAAGGTGTTTGTATCATTAGAAATGACACGCTGCCGTCCATACATGGTTTCCAGTCCTGTGTTGGAAGAAAATGTCAACGTACCCGCCCCCTCTCGACCTGCGTAGTCAGCATGACAACCATGGATGAGCCTTGTTCCCAGGTCATTTGCCAGAAGTCAGGGCAGGTGTTGGGCAGTGGGCCCTGGCATGCTATGTAGCGGTTTATCAGACTGGAGGCTGGAATCTCCATCTACCAAAGAGAGACACAGAGATCAGGACACAGAGGTAAGACACTGCAAGGATCTCACTTTACAGCTTCTTCTTCTTTTCTATTCATAACAGGTGATTTGTGTGCTCTCATCAGTGCAGAGAGCTCAATTACCTCCCTATTTTTAAATAAAATAAAAAGTTACAAGCACTAAAAAGTTGGCTGGAAATGAAGTGGCATTTCTTTACAACTTCTTAACTGTGACGGCAAGTAATCAGCAGTTCATCTCCTGTTTAAATACATCTGTTAAAATAAGTCATTAACAGGTGTCAGAAGAATCTGGTTCTAAGGAGCACTGATGGGAATTTAAGATATTGATAAATGTTCAATTACACTTTTTTTTACCATTAAAATTGAATCAGGTCAGTTTTCACTTCTCACCTTGTGGTAAAGTTCAAGAAACGAAAACCATCAGATCAATCTTCAACTTTCATCGATACCACCAGTTTCTACAACTAATACCTCAGATCTTCACATGCACAGCGAATAGAAATTAAATAAGAGACTGTTCATCTTTAAATTTTTCAATTTTCTTTCTTCATATCATTATTTCCAATTCACTGCTGTTTTCCCTGTGCAACTCAGTGAGGATTCTTCAGTACAGCCATAACAGGTCAGAGACCGAGGGCTGACTCCCTAAAAGACATTATAAACATCACATATAACATTATATAAACACATAGATGAAGCCAGTAATGTCAGAAATGTCTGAAAAGGGCTTATGTTTATATAAAAAAAGAGGAAAAGTGCCCTGTAAACATCCACAGGATTCTGTTCTTAAAAAGACGAGCATCTAGATTACTCAAAAGCAAGGAAAAACATTAACGTACAATGTCACGTTGCTCATACTCCTACTGTGGTTAATTCATTCACCAGTAAAAAGGCCACGAGTGTATTAACATGTGTTCGGATGGTTGGCAAAACAGACCACCCACCCACCACGTCTCAAACGAGCAAAACGCAGAGGCACCGATGAAACGATGAAAGAGAGAAGTGAGGAGGAAAAAAAACTCACATTGATGTAATTTGCATTGATGTAGTCATCTGCGCTTTTCAGAATGACCCGCGTGGCATCGTCTGCCAGGAGAGAGGAGGAGAAGAGAGGAGAGAAGTTGATAAGGGCAGCTGAGAGGGCGTCGGTTAACATTGGTACATACGGTTTTTAAACACACAACACAACAGAAACAGACAAACGTGTGTAGTCACGTACAAGGAGAGATGTCTCTGTAGCGATTTTTGGAAACGTTCTGAGGTAATTTGGCACACAGCATTGTCATCCCCGGCCTCTTCCTGTACAGTTGCTGTAAGTAAAAAAAAATACAGATGTATATTAAAGTTGTGGCATAAAAAAATCAATAAACAAGAATACAGAACATCTTCGGTGAAGGAATAGATATTTCTACAATTTACTTCTGCAATATTCAAGTTTTCATGTCTATGAACTAATGTATGCACTGACCATTTAGACATGTGTGTGAGTGTGTGTTTGTATTTAACATTCCTCTCTGCTAATAGCACACTTAAACAGGAAGCTGTCAAGTGATAGTGATAACAGACGGGAGGGTTTTTTTGGGGGGGATTGTGGAGGAAGAGAGTAAAGTACTTGAAGTAATCCACCAGCAATCAATCAAAAGTCAAACCTGCACCTCCACTAACGTGTGTGCGTCTGAGTGAGTGTGAATTTATCTCTGTGTCGTTCTCCTCACATCAAACTGAGCCAGTATGGCTCCGCCGCTCAGGCCGTCCTTCAGTGCTACCATGGAGTCCCTCAAAGCATGCTGGTCTAGCTGGGTGGGGTCCTGAGGGGTCTTCTCAGGGATGTACTGAAAATCTGGCTCCGAATCCGCCTTCTCCTCCACCACGTCATAGATGGCTGAACGGGACAGGGGAAGACATATGTCACAGATTACACACACACATGGCTGTTTGTGCAACTGGAGGCCTCAGGGGACTCATTTATCTTTAAGTATGGAAAGAAAGCCAACACACTGCAACACCACAAATATGTCATTGCCTATCAATTATACATGTGAGCTAATAAACAGATAAATCAAACCCTGTGAATTTTCTGGCGTTCCTTACATTGACGCCATCTTATATCAGCTTTGATGTAATACAGGATAAAATGCACAAATCCCTCTTTGACCCAGTTAAAATACCAAGAATTTCCATGTTTCATCATCTTTAAAAGCTCCCCCTCCCTGCTCTGCTAATGCTTCGCAGCCTTCTTCCTGCATGGTGCACACACATATATAGCTGATATGTACAGAAAGCAAAGTGTACAACTTCATAAATCTCACTTGCAATCCAAAAAGTGAGAGCGAGCAGCCCGAGGTTAAAGCAGGAGCAGAGGCAAAGCTTGTGATCAGACGTGAAGCTGCACTGGCTGTCTGTATGTTAGCCTCGTATTTACAAAGTGGAGATTCATGCATGGCTAAATCAAAACAGGTTTCACCAAAGAAACTAGCTTTTTCATAGAAATGAGTTGTGCCTGAATATCTACATCTGGTAGCTATATATCAACTTATGATACCATCAAACACAAATACCAAAACTGCTATTTCTGAGATTGTCAGCAAACACGTCGCAACTTGTGAACTCTGAGCTTTGAGAGAATTCGGATATTGTTAAGGTACGAGTAAATGCAGTTGTGATTTGGTGCTGTAAAAATGTTCATCTGAGACTCTCCATTCTACGGCAGCGTTAGAACATTCCACAGTAGATCCAACCAATGGGATCAACTCACCGTTTGGTCTGACCAATAGGATGAGCTCCCCAGAGTGGCTCTCACAGCTGGCCTTGATGAACATGACCACCTGGTCATGGGTGTGGTCAGAGATGTCCCGCCCGTTTATCAAGACCACCTGGTCGCCCTCGTTGAGGCGGGGCACGCAAAGGTCCGCCTGGAAAGGGAAGACAGGTGGAAGAGAAAGAAAAGACACACATGGAGATGAGATCGATCAAAGTGACACATTTTTGCGTAGTTCAATAAAAATGTTTTTTAAATGAAAGAGCAAATGTTTTCAGATTCAAAAAGGCTAAAGTTGAGGTTACTCGTGATGCTGTATTTGCTGTTACTCAACATAAGTGAGTGAAAATAAAGAGCAGGAGAGGGACTATATTTACTCATCTTCTGACTCATGACTCATGTGAGCTGGTTGTTGACTTACTGGTGTTCCCGGAGCTACTCTCGACACGATGATAGGCATCTTCTGGTCAGCTCCACCCTGGAGAAACAGACACAGATGTTAACAGCACAACCGTCCATTCCACTTAGAGACAAGTACCATTTTAGATAAGGAGTGTGGATGATGGAGATGATTTGTGCCAAGAGGCAAGGAACCGTAAAACCGCAGCTCTCACCTTCACATTGAAGCCGAATCGTCCGTGCTCATCAGGTTTCATCTTGATTAGGACCAAATTATCATGAGGGACGACTCCATTCAGCTGAAAGAACACAGCTAATCACGTCAAATTCACATCCTCGTTTCTTCCATATCACATATCTCCTCCTCAGCGGTGGTTACTGCAGCTTTAACACTGGGTAATAGCTGAGCTTTTGGTTTGAATGTTCACGATTAAACATTTACAACTTAATATTGAGAGATTCAATTATGTATTCATGACCACTAGTGGGCAGACGAAAAAACAAGTTAATAGTTAAAGCCGGCAGTTAAATGAATTACCCTCCGGGGACAAATAAAGTTGTTTTGAATTGAATTTGAATTTAAACTGTTTTATAAAAAAGAAACTATATAACTTTATATCCAGCAGACAAAATAAATCTTTAACTGGAGTTATGGTTATGGCCATATGATGAATGCAGAGCCAAATTTCCCAGTGACTTTATGTTTGTATGGGTTTGTTTGCTGGCTATGAGAGGGGGGGGATGACAGCTACTGAGACCTGACTGTACGGTTAATGTGTGTCTTCTTTATAACTTCCTTAAAATATGTGAAAATGTATATCTACACTAATGTGATCAGTATTCGTGTCTCGTGCTGCCACACTGACCGTTGTCTTGTCAGCGTTGACGGGAACGTCGTACATCTCGTTGAGGTGGTTGTCCAGGAGGCTCTGTTGAGAGTGGGCCTGGATGATCTGGCTCAAGGTCTTCCTGCTCAGCTGCTTGGGAGGCAGAGCTGGAGGCAGACCGTCTAGCCCCTCCGGAGACCTGACCGAGGCAGAAGGAAATACAGTCAGGCTCAGAGGGATAGAAACGAAAATAAAGAAAAGCGAGGGAGAGAAGTGTTAAGTTCAAATGAACGTTGGGGGTATTTTGTACCAAATAATCTGACTGAGAACAACAGGCTCTGGATGTGTTGATATGTTTCTTTATATGCATCGACATTCTCTATGATTACACTAGTACCCTCTACAGATCACACCATAGCGCTTGCAACTTATACAAATAGAAGAAGGGTATTTTAAAGATGGTGCACAATAGATGCCACAAACACACAGGTACAGATCCAGACATGACTAACGGAGCTGAAGGCCTCCCTGTTTGTTAAAGAGGTGGGCTTTCAAAGAGGAAGACGGAGACGCAAGGAGAAAAACAGATAAAGGGGAGTAAGAGATTGCAAGAGACAGAGAGGCTTAATAGCGCTGTGTTAGTCACAATGCATTAACCTCAATAAAAGGAAGGAAAACATCCCCCGCCATCATCCAGACAATAAAAGGCAGTCAGTGTGGAAGGTGGAACAACACAGTCAGTCAGGTAATGCTTTCAGCAGCATCATGGCTCCCACTCTCTGGGGGGTAAAAGCCCATCATTTCACTCCATGTCTGCATCTCTCTCTCTCTCCGTGTGTGTGCGTGTACAGGCACTCCTTAGGGCTGGGATCACCAGTCAAAGAGCATTGCCTATGTTGTGGCTGCTGCTGTTGGTGCCACTTTGTGTCTTAACCACACACACACATAAACTAATATTTGTTATGGGTCAAAACCAGGTCAGGCTCTCAGCAGGAGGGCCGAGCGCAGCGGGGCCTCAGCAACGACTGCACATCCTCACTTTCCTCAACACGACACAGACGAGTGAAACGGATATGAAAGGATCTTCATACCTGACCACTGCTTAGCCAAGATCAAGGAATAAGGAGATTCAAACTTTGTCCACACCAACATAAAGCATCAAGGCCTGTTTTGTTGTCATTCTATTATACTACACTTTGATTGTAAATCCTTAATAACCCTGATATTTTCTGGTAAATACTTTGAGAATGTCCAAAACGAATAAAATCCTAGATGCACACCAAAATTGAATAGGTTCCGTCTCGACCCATGTTCTATCTTTCCATAGATTGAGTATTAACCTACTTGGCAGAGGTGATAATGTTTCCAGTGCACATCCAAAAGTTATTTTTTTACTTGAATGATTCTATACAGATCGCATTTGCTTTGTATCTTTAGAGAAAACGGGTCCGATTACAGCAAACACAGTAATTTATCATAACATACCATAGTATATGTGATACAGTGCTTTGTATAATTGTACATTTTTAGTCCGTGCGATGTAATATGCCGTGGTTCTCTAAACGGATCATTTTCCCTCCACACAACTAAAAACAGACCATTATAGAGTGTGCTGGGTTAAGTGGGACACGGGGCTGATTCTAATGCAATTTTAACTGGAGGAAAATGTTGCGGGAACTAAGTGATTGACCTGAAAATATATGATGAAAAATATATCATGGTACATGAATGTTTAAAATCAGGGATGTCTGACTCACTGAATCTAATCTACGTGGGGCAAAGAGATAATTATAACATGGAAGATTTAGAATGGATCGCTCGCCAAAACCAAAATAGAATCTTGATTGAGACCAAATCTTATAGTAGACATCACAATGGGGCTCTAGATAACTGGAGCGAACAAAACTAAGAGAGATGATTATAATAACTTGATTTTTTTTTTTTTTTTTTCAATGGACAATAATCCCCTTTTTGAAATGGCAACCAGTAAACAATTTTCTGAATTTCCACAGCCGAGTAGTAGTATCTGAGATTAGGAAAGGCCAGTCCACCCACAGATCTGAGTCTCTGAAGGATTTCTGTCATCATCCCAGTGTTGTTCAGGGCCCAGATAAAGAATAAACTATTCAAGAAACAAGGAAAATTGTAAAATTGAGTTGCTGAAAGTGAAAAGTTCATTTTCACCAAGTTCCCTCTGTCTGAAGAACAGGACTTGTCCAAATTAATCCCATTTGCAGAAAGTTAAACATCATGGAAACATCAGTTACATATCATGGTGAATAGATTTTGTGCTTCAAGCTGAATGCAGTTGTGGGTTAAACAGCAAGTCGATGATATACTATGATAATAAAGTGTCTTTATGAAGAGAATGTTTGTGACAAAGGCGTTTGACAGAAACGTTTCTGAAAAGGTTGAAAATCAACCTAATCTAATATTTGGTTTCTTGGTTTTGCCTAAAAGTGAAAGTTCTTAACCTGACTTGGAAATAAATGTAATTTGTAAAATAGAACCACTTAATCATAAAATATGTTGTTTTGAAAATAACTGACTGTGATGGTGAATAAACCAAATCAAGCATATGAAAAAAAAAACCATGCACGGATAAGAAGAGTGTTCATCTATTGGCTCTGTAACAAACTGATGAGCTAACAACTTGGCGTTTGGATGTCTGTGTGTGTGTGTGTGTGTGGGCAATTGAACTACCACTATAATGTTACTTAATCACTCTGATTTCCAAATGAGCGATATTCCAACACACACACACACACACACACACACACACACACACACACACACACACACACACACACACACACACACACACACACACACACACACACACACACACACACACACACACACAGGTTTGCACAGCGATCATTATTAGGACTTTGCATTGACTTCCATTCATTTCCGACAGACTGACTAAAACCTTATCCCTTCCTTTAACCATGCCCAAAACATGCCTAACCCTAAACTTAACCTAACCACAATTCACATCTCAACAAGGAACTCAGAATTTATGTTTTGCCTCATATAGGGACTGGGCTTTAGTCCCAATGAGTTCTATTGGTCCTGACAAGATCAGAGTTTATGCTAGAAAAAGTCCTAAAGAGTTAACAAAAACAAGTAAACCCACCCACCCACACACCCACCCACACCCACACACTCTGTGTCAACAGAGGATGCATGCCATACACAAGTACAGACCAGTCCAGGCCCTCGGCATGTGTGCATTATAGAGCCACAGCTCACTTTAAAGCTGAACTCCCCCTTTCTATCCTTTATCTAAACTCCAGCTAAAATCCCATGATTCTTTTCTAGTCTTGTAATTTTTAGGATCTGAAACATCAGTGTGGAACTTAATTAGTTAAAGGAATCCACCACCCGTTTAATAGTGTGTGAGCACAATAAGGAAAGAACTGCTGTACAGTACAAGCTCTCCGCCCTGCTACCCGCCATAAACACATTTTACAGGCTGTTTTTCAAAGGGTTCATCTTTCCAATGGGGCGGGCTAAGTGACACTGGGAGAGGGTGTAAACTTTTGGGAGAAGCCACAGACACAGACAGACATTTAAAAAGCAGTCAACTCAGCAATGAGCTCAGACAGAGTGGCACTGACACTGATGAGTAAAAATTTAACTTCAAAATTAAAGGGCGGCTGTTTTTGAGGGGTGCTTTATTTATGAGGCAGTGAATCAAGAGTGAAATCCGCTGCTCTGCAACCGCCTCAGAGGTGGACTTTCCCCAAAGAAAAACAACTTTAAAGAAAGTGGGCGTGATGTGTATCAAAAACGAATATGCATCTGAATTTCATCAGCCATCCAGCAGCTGGGAGACTTACGGTGTGGAGTCTAGGCTGATGCTGTTGGCCTGCGTGGACGACGCCGACTTGTGATTACAGGAGAAGACAGGCAGGCTGGGTGAAGCGTGAATCACATGGTCGACCAGGTGTCCGACAGACGAGGGGCGTAATCGTGTGCCATCTTGGACAAACAGCGAGTTTCTGTCAAAGACACGTGAAGAAACATGTTAAAGGACTGCAAATATAACCGCTGTGCAGCATCCAGCATTCTGAGGACCAGACTCTTATTCACTAATACTGTGATCAGACAGTTTCTGATTTAAACAACAATTTTCTTAGATTTCTTTTCTAGAAACATTAATAAACACTTTGATCTGTATTTGTTACTTTAAAACAACAATTCACTTCATTTTATACTGAAAGAGTAAAACTCGATTTTGGACAAATATATGTTTGCTGTTAAAACAGTAATTTAAATAGACTTAATTCACATTTCCACTGCCAATCTTCTGCAGTGAAGCTGAACTGAACCTCAGCCCGGTATGAAGCCTGCAGCTTGGACTCACTGATTGGGCGTCCCTGGCGGCGAGCGAGTGGGCAGGCTCTGGGTTTCCAGTCTCTCATCTGATAGGCTGTTCCTGCTGACCGACTCCCAGTCCATTCCGCCCACCAACCTTCTGGCCAGTGGCTTGCTGGGAGACCTACTCCAACCAAGACATTAATTCATTTGTGGCCAATATTAGTACAAATGATTAACGATCAGTTTTGTTCAGTGTTTTTAGGATAAGCAGGCAGGGGGGGGGGGGGCCTTAGCTGCTAAAATAAGAGCGTGTGTGTTGTTGGCTGGCTTGCTAATAGACAGGTGTTACATAAATCCAGGTGTCATCAAGTTTTATATAGTTGGATGGTGTGTAACTGTGCTTCTGATGGTGAGTAAAGTAGTGCGTAAAGCTCAATGTCCATATCTACATATTAAATAGAGAAGATGCAACTTGAGATTAAAGTTTAAAACATAATCTGTTAAAGTTGCGAGTAATGTAATGCTTCACCGTTGCTGCTAAGTAATTGGTAAAGTTAAGTATTTCAATGAGCAATGTCGTAACTCGCCTAGCACTGATAATACATTACATTTTATGTGGATTTTATCTCCCCCTCAGAGTCTTGTAATGTCTCGATTAAACAAATCAAGAAAACATGTCCCTTACCTGGCAAATACTCTGTCCTTGATGCCCTTGTCCTTCCCATACTGCACAGACTGCACCTCTGTTCGCCCGCTACAGACACAAACAACAAAAACAAGTCAGTGGACTACCCTAAAAAAAATATCTAACTTCAACTGAGGTGAAACAGGCTGAAAATCCAGATTTTTTTCTGCAATAATGATGCTACATGGAGGCGAAACACTTCCTCAAATCTCTGTGTAGAATTGTGCCTTAAAATGAACAACCAACACTGAGTTGAGCACAGACTGGCGACACAAATACCATGATGTACTGTTACCAGCACAAAATTCACACTTCAAATGTCAGTCAATGTCTCTCACACTCATACGCACACAACTACACACAACTACACACACAGTCAAGGCCAACATCAGAGCTCGGCTCATTCATGTTGCAGAGCTGCTGGTTAATAATACATCACAAGACATCAGACGTTCAGTTCATCTCGCCCTCATATTTCATGGAGAAAGGAATTTGAAATAACGTGCTGCCGACCAAGTGAAACAAAGATGTCACAAGGCGACGTCATAATCCAGCAAGGTGGTAAATGTCTGTATAATTCTATGCCCTCAGTCCCTGTTCCCACGTACTGTGTATCGCCAATTAAAAGAACTGTTTAATTTGAAACCGCAGCGCGTTTGTGTGTCTGTGAAGTCATTTGCACAGGATGCTAGTCCATGCACAAAAAACGATTCATGCAAAGTGGCTACGAGGCCAAACACAAACAAGGTGCTTCTTCCTTTTTGGAGGTAAACCATGAATAATTAAACTATGCTTTTCTGAGGCCTGGCAGCACGAGAGGCTCCCACTACTCTCCCAGTGTTTCAGCCTGAATGAAACGAGTGCATTAACTTCCCAAGTGGTAAAAACATGTACTTCTGCTGGTGTTTACTGGGAGTGGGACTGATGCTTGGAGTGAAGGGGAAAGACACACAAGTCGGCCCATGTATGTGTGAGCATCTGAATATCAAAGCAAATCGTCTCAGAGCGTCTGTCTATGCTTTGTCAATTATCTCCATGTTCCTCTGTGAGTGTAAATCACGTGTCGTCTTTTCCTCACCAGTATCTGAACTTTGAGCCCAGCGTGAAGTAGTGAGCGAAGAAGTTCTTCTGTGGCGGGATGGGCCGCTCCAGCCTGAAGAAAGTGTGGTGCTCCACGCAGGCCTTCCACAGGTTCTTACAGGCCCGGTAGTTGACCATGTTGAAACCCAGCAGCGTCTCCCGGGTCTCGGTCTGTGTCCAGGGACAAATAGATGGGACAATGAATAACAATTCACAAAATTCAGCATGTGAAGTGACAGTGGTTAACCAGCGTTCAGCCATTAAGTATGAATTCCCACTCACACGAGACTTTGAGATCTATAATTGATGACTTTGAATATTTGTGGAGGATATAAACATAAGGTTGACGGTGATTGGTCAACTATCTATAAAACAGTTTGTTGCCTTGGTAACAGTAAGAGAAGCACGTGTCAAACAAGGAGCGCAGGATGGAGTGTGGGATCAAAGCAAAGTCAACCAGGACACGGACAGCAGGGGGTTAATCTAACACTCATTATACACACACACACACAATACTAATGTCTACTGTATATGCACACATTTACATACATAGTCAGACTACACTGATAACACCAACGTGTGTGTGTGTGTGTGTGTGTGTGTGTGTGTGTGTGTGTGTGTGTGTGTGTGTGTGTGTGTGTGTGTGTGTGTGTGTGTGTGTGTGTGTGTACACCTACCGCCTCTCTTCTCAGCTGGACGAAGAACTGTTTGCACTTGAAGGAGATTTTCACTATTTTCAACCTGTGAAGCAGGAAAAGGGAAAAAGAAAGTTAGTGTTTCCACAGTTGTTGAGCACATCATCTGTATTGGAGACAGATGCTCAATCTTTACACTAAGATGAATGTAAATATCTAGTATTAATGTCCACAAAACACAGGCAGATGTGATAAAGTCGAGCAGTGTCAAGGCTAGTTTCATTTTTTGCTCCTATTTTAAACCTGTGGCATTACAATAATCACTGATTCTTTTTACCAAGATTTGCTGTACATTACACTCTTATAGATTTTTACTCCTGTAAGCTGTTGACACTTAACACTGCTTCAACTTAGCACAAAAGAAAGAAATGATGTTGTCACATGATCTAATTAAGGAAGAAATCAACAGAAATACTGTGTTGTTTTCAGCAGCTTCATGCAGCTTTTTACAACCAGTTGTCAACAGCTTAACATGCAGTTATCACCTCTTCTTTCACTTTAAGTTCACTTAAAATCCATTTTGATTGTTCTGGATATTATATTTTTATGACTCTGCTAAAAACATTTAGCATATAATTACTATTTCTGGCGATGCAGGAGAAAACATGTTTGCCTGCAAAGCTCTGATTGGCTGACTGTCTAAAACAAGCAGAACCAGTCACTATTGAGGACAACACTAAACTTAACTTGAACCCTGGGGAAAAAATTTAAGAGATGTGGACGATTATTCAGAGCACTGGGTCCAAATGTGGCATATTTAGTAACTTTAGAAACTTCTGAATTAAAAATAATATGTAAATGAAGGTTCTTGGAGAGTGTGAGCACAGCAAAAACTTGTAATGACTGACCCTCCGGCATATCCCCTGTCTTTGAAAGGTTAAAATCTAAAATACAATATTATCTGTTTTGTCATTAACAAACTAAATCTCAGCCACACTCGCTCCAGTCCACCATACATCAGAATATACATATGAGATGACACAATTATAACATGGAGATGTTGATACAAGCACATCAGCCCCGAAACATCTCCTTCTGGAATCTATGACCAGACGTGAAGAGCAGACTTCTGAATGAATCAGCAGTTCTTCAAGCGAGCTGACCCATGGGTCACATGGCAACTGTTCATTTAACCTGTGACCCCTTCCTCCCTCCATCGCTGGAGGGAATGGCTAAGAGCACTGGAGTGTCGCAGTGTTTCAGGGATACCTGTGTGTTCTCATCTCTCAGTGTGTTATCATGTGTCGAGCATAATGACATCATGTTAGCCACTGCACACGCGCGGCCAGCTGATGAGCAGCAGAGAAACATAATCCTTTTCAAGAGCTCCGTTGCTGCTACGACTCATTGCTCCCCGCTAAATATATTTTACATACTTACACGCACACACGCACACGCACACACGCACACACGCACACACGCACACACACACACTTGCATGGACAAACACTCGCACAGTCGCACACATGCTTAGGCAGGGTGTGAGTCATCAGATCTAAGTGTGACTTATTTGTCAGGCTGCAGTGAACAGAAATAGGAAAGAGGCAAAAAAAATCTAAATGTCTCTCTGTCGTTTTTTAAGACTCTCTGTCCCCCCCCACTCTCCAGACCCTTCCTTGTCTTACAGGTCAACTGACAAAAAGAGAGGGGGGGAGACAGGAAGAAAGAAGACCACATGAGAAGTGACATGCACATGGAGAAACAGTGCAGGCTGAAAAAAGGCAGAAGACGAAGCAGAAAGAATAACAGCAGAGTGCAGGGGCTGAGAGACACTTTACCATTTTGTCTCTCTCTCTCTCACACACACACACACACACACACACACACACACACACACACACACACACACACACACACACACACACACACACACACACACACACACACACACACACACACACACACACACACACACACACACACGGCAGAGGACAGCTGCTGGGGACACCACTGTTGCTCTCTATATTAAGCTCAGCGGCTTGGATATGCACACACGCTAACTGAAGCAGTTTTTTTTTTTTTTGTTCAACCCTCTCTTTGTCCTGACCAAATTCTTAACCCTGAAATTTAACGGTTTGGCTTTTTGTTTCGCCTAGCGGAAGGTCCCCAGGTCCCGGGGGTTTGTGACCTAGGTCCCCACATTGCCATTAAGACAAAATCCTTCAATATATAAAACCCTACATGAGCACACAGACACGTGCACTCAAACTAATCTTAGCACAAACATCTCACTGTTGTCAGACATACACTGATGTCCACACACACCAGCTGCTAGTCCATTTGGTTGGGGTGTGTGTGTGTGTGTGTGTGTGTGTGTGTGTGTGTGTGTGGGGGGGGTTTGAGTAGGCACCCATTAACATTTAGCCTCCCACAGTGCAACAGCAGAGTATGGGAGATTTCCAAGAATCAATGCTTTTGAGAGAAAATGAGAGCAAGAGACATGATGAGAGAAGTGAATTAGAGGTAAAAAAAGAGAGCGAGCAGATTTGATGCCCGGGATATTTCCAGGAAACCTCGTTTAACATGAATCCAACCTCACCACTCCACAAGAAATCTGTTTAATCAAATGCATATTTATCCAAACGATCAAATGAGGCTTAAACATTCAAATGCCAGATCAATAATCAGAATGCGAGAGGGCAGGAAAAAATATTACGAAGCACATTTCTCGGCAGAGAGGTTTCCTGGAGGCCGTTCAAGAGAAGCTGGCTGCAGGCTGATTGACACAGAGGTGGGTTTGTAACAGGGACATCCACAGTTTCATTCAGAAGCAGATCTAGCTGAGGCCGAAAACAACAGAGGAGCGATCCCTCTCAGCTCGAACCCCAGAAAACAAGAGGGTAAAGATTCACCTTTTCAAATGGAGCTGCTCAAAGGGACTGTTTCTTTAAGTTTGAAAATATCAATGAAAACAACACTTTTTTTTATAGCAATGCTCCATTTCTCATCCACACCTGATAGCTGCCAGGTTTCCTCTTGGCAGGTGTAACTGAACTTCTGATCACACACTTTGTTTTTTTCACATTTCACACAAAGTCTTTGAAACAGCAGTTTTTTGTTACTTGCTTGTAAATGTATTGGTTAAACTTTGGTTCAGTTGGAATCTCTCTCTCTCTCTCTACCTCTCACACCAAGAATGTTTCTGTTGAGCTGGAACTCGTGAGGGAAATGTTTTCCTGAAGCGTCCCACAAGGCGAAGTACTCCATCCTTTTTCATTTTTGTCCCCCAATTCCTCTGCCCTCGGTGACATCACCATGGTCTCTGCTGCTACGGCGGTGATTACACATTTATTGAATCCATCACCACTGCATCTCGCTCCACCCTGACCAAACTGCCTCACTGAAATTAAATCATGGTTACGAGCCAAACTCCGAAAAACCTAGCTGTGACAAATGTGGTATTTGTGTGAGAATAATCTCTCACTATCAACAGCTCCGTGCTTTCTACCTCCCACACAACTGCAACCTTGAAGTAATCTTTGGAAAAAACCTCTGTTTGAACTCCAAGATGTACGTGATATCGACCCTGGTACTTAATAACCCGTGCAATTTAATGTTCGGGAAGTGTGTGTCACTCACCATGGGAAATAGTTGATCCGTACCCTGTTCTTGAAAACCACAATGCCAGCGGACATCACCCCGATGAGAATCTCCGTGTTGCTCTGGTCCTGCAGAGAGGGGAACACTGTGTTTTAAGGAGGGTGTGTGTGTTTAGTGAAGGTGACAGCGGGGGAGTAGAGACTAACGGGACACACAGAGAGTGGGAGAGTACAACAGAACGAAAAAAAAAAATGGGCCAAGACATTTTTGGATAGGCTTCGTCGCTGCTAAAAAACATGCGGAGGTCACTGAAAACAAACCTGCCTCAAACCAAGAGAAGACGTAAATAAGAATCTGCAGGGGATAAGAATAGAGTCTGTGAGGGAGGGCTTGGGCCAGTGTGAAATTAATATCTATAGTAAACAAGACGTTTACTTTCGTCCTGATTGATGATCTCATTCAGAAATGTCATTCTGTTGAATATAAACTGGTGCTGCTTGTGATACTGATGACTGAATCCTGACGTGTTTTTCTGGTGCTGCTTGAAGAAGAAAGTGAAACTTGACTTTTTAAGAGTTTTGTCTTAATAAAAATCATGAACAGACTAAGTTGGAAAACCAGCCTCAACTCTGATTCCTCCACTTTCAGAGCAGCTAGGTTGAATGAATCTAAATGATATTTGTTGCTATTGTATGTGTCTATTATAATGGGTGCTGTATGCCACACCCTGTAGCATTTCTGCAGGGTGTGGGCATCATTGGCAACTGTACACATCACCTCCAACCTCTTCCAGCACCGAGATGCTGGGCTCCGTATGTTGCCAATGCAATGAAAACGGTGTCGTATCAACCTTGATGTGAAAATGGGGGAGGGACAACCTTTCACATTTTGGGACACCATGATATCAATTTAAATCACAGTTGTTGGAGGTGGATATTGATTTGGTTAGCTTGCCCTGCTCAGGGTTTGGATGGGGGAGGGGGAGGGGGAGGAGGAGAGATATCAAAGATACACACATGTGTAACTGGACGCTCGGCTTTTAGGAAAATCACATCACACATTGGATAAACTGCAACACAGAAACACGCACAAACTATACACACAGATTTCTCTATAAGAGACACACACACACCAGCAGACATGAAATAAAACCTGACTTACCCTTGCATAGTGCAGCTCTACCCCGTAGAGCTCTAGCGTGCGTGCTGTGTTCAGATAATTAAACTCTGACTGGGCAGGAGATAGACCGCTGAGAGAAGGAGAGAGGGAGCACAAAGACAGACGGGGATGGGACGATGTGTGTGGGAGCAAAGAGAGCGGGGGTGACAGGGTAGGTAGAGACAGAGACACATGGAGGGAGGTGGAGAGACAAAGAAAATGAAAATCAGAAATAAAAAAGGCACAAAGGTCAGATAACTGCAGCACGTGATTTGTTAGTGTTTGTGCACGTGTAGATCTGTAGGTTATTATTATTATTATTCGCTCCATAACTGTAGTATTTTGACAGTGCTCAGTAAGATGTACACAGGTGTCAGAATTAATTAAATGCAACAAACGGCATCATTAAAACATTATTAAACATGACAGTGGCTCTGCTGCTAATGCAGATAAACACTAGTTCATCTTCAGGTCCAGTTGCATGTGTCAGATGTCAGATATCACAGATGTATTTGTGTGTGTGTGTGTTGTGTGTCAGTGTACCTGTGCTGCTGGTGATGTTTGGCGACCTCTTTGTGGAAGTCTTGTGGGGGGTTGGGGATGAAGCAGTATTCGGACAGATAGCCAGAACTATGCTCCGCTTCACTGTAGTCCCCTATCTCAGCTGCAGAGTCAGAGAGAGGGAATATATCAAAACAAGCACAGAAGAGGAAAGACTGATGAGACGTTAAGAAGACAGAGAGGCCTTAACTCTTTGAACACAGATATGCTTCATAATTACCCCCTTTTGAAATGTATTGTGGCAGAGGCCTGCATTGATGTTTTGCATGATGCACAGTATACTGGAGTGAATTTGTCTGGTTGTGGGTAACTGAAAGAAAATAAACACATTTACCTCTAAACGAGGAAGTTATGTGTTTGTTTGTTGGTTGATTTGTGTGTTTGTTGGTAACCAAGGGAACTTTGTCAAAGGGACATGACCCAAAGAAGAACCCATTCAATTTCAGTGTGGATCCAGATCAGGGGCCCGATACAAAATGTTTGTTTTTCCATCCTTAACAACCATTTTCATTGATGTCTCAGAGAATAATTTATGGATCTTGATGAAAAAAAAATCTGCCATATTTAGGTGACTAATATTTCTTAATCTGGATCTAGTGAATTTAAATGGTTAAACTAAACAATTTATTACAGACCAAAACACAGCAGAAAAAATACTGGTCTTTCTTTCTTATAATTCAAACTGTTGAAAATATAAACTTGTTTCTGCACCAAATTTACACTGTTTTATGTTCTTGACCCTAAAACTTTAATGCAGATCAGCCAAAGTATGTTTTCACTGCAAAAAAGAAACAAAAGAAACAGCAGACACTGACAGCCATGGCAATACTGAATGTGACCATCTTTACTGACATGCTCAGGATATGAATGTTTTTGTCATCTTTAAATGGCACTTGATCTTTGTTTCCTTCTCGACACTTCCTCAAACAGCCATGATCTCACACCGTGCAGACTTCCTGTACCTAATTCAGCATTTGCTGGCTCAGGAAGACGTTAGAAAAGTCACTGAGTGGTGAAAGAAATAACAAATCTTCACACCTTAGCTGCAAAATGTTCTCACAGCCTCCGACAATCCTTTTTGTATCGAGCGTGCACAAACCTCAACTAACACCACACGGAAAGACACAGAGTGCACTTAGCACAGAAGCATATTGACAACATCAGGAGATTAAAAGCCGAGTGCTGCTCGTGTGAAGCAGTAATACCACATTATTTTAAATTTAATTTGTATACAAGTGTGTCTGTGTGCATTAATACATGTTGTACATTTTCAGCAGGGCTAGAAGAATCTGTTTTAACATACTGAGATCTCTCACCCATCAACCAAGGTGGTCCAGTACATAGGGTACGATAGTGTGTCAATATATGAAATAATCAGGTCAAAATATAAATGATAACTATAGATCAATAAGGATACCCATTCAGGTGTTGGCTCTTTTCTTCTTACGAAGAGTACTTCATATAGAAGATGACAAGAGGCTTTAATATGTGACAGGAGAAAACCATAAAAAGTGACGTACAGTGAAACGATAGCTTTCAGCACCTTCAGAGGCAAAAAAAGCACAAAGTGAATCCCCAAAGCCATTAGCTCACTGGCTAGCAGTTAACTCAAGTAGTCCCTGGACTAAGCTAGCGGCCGGTAGCCTAAGCATATCGACCAACAAATCAATCCAAGCTCGCCCGCTTATTGATGCGCACACGGCTCCAGGGAGCAATATATGTACGGTCAATAGCTGACGTCTCAGAACACCAGGGTAATGTTGGGGTTTTATTTTATGCAGCGGTTATTACTTTTACAGTGTTTAACGTTAAGGACGATGAATTACAAAGACAAGCTGACAATCTGATCTCTCTTTTTATTTGCCTTTTGATGTGAAATCCATACTGGGCTGCAGATTGGCGAGATTAGCTTGAGCTCAGGCTCCTTATAATGATGCTATTGACCAACAGAGCACAAACAACATGTCCATCTCACCATTTGTGAGGGAGATACTGTACATTAATTTAGTTTTTTAGTAGTTTAAGTATTTTAATCCAAGTGTGCACGTGTTTGTGAATGTGTTTACTGGAAATTAACAATGGAGAAAAAACCTGACTGTATGTTTATTCCTCACCTATAGAGAGGTTGACCCCTGAGGTGAAATTATGAGGTGATGCCCTGTAACTCTCATTTATATATTTTGTTTTAATTATTATTTTAACTTTTGTGTTTTCAGTGTATACAGAGTCTATTTGATTTCAAATAATAAAAATTATTTGTTGTCTTGTCGACTTGTCCTGTCAATCGTTGGTTATATATTGTTTGTTAATGTATATTTATGTTTCTGAAAAAGCAAAATAAAATATTCCCCCAAAAAAGCAACACAATGCAAGTGTATACAAACAGCTTGTGAAGTAAAGTGTTTGATGAAAACATATTTTTTAATTAAAAGCCTGAATTAAAGCCCAAATCGACTGCTTCTAGCACCTTCATTTCTGAAAAAGGCTTTGGTTTCCAGACAGTATTTCAAAGAAGAATGTAGGTCTACTGGATGGGATTTGTAATGTTTTGAGAATGCAAAGCTTTAGTTTGGGATTTAGACTGATCAGCGCTGGCACTCGGGCCGAGCGAACTGAATTAGCAGCATAGCAGCTGCTTCAAGCTGTTTTTTTCTTTTATCCAAAAGCAAACATTTATCTTCATAATCTGGGCTGGCACTGACAACATGGATCTTTTCTGCAGACGATGTGTGTAATTGTGTGTTAGTGTTTATGCGAGCGGCTGTGTGTGTGTGTAAAAGCAGTGGTGTCATGATGTTGGTAGTCTGGGCCAAATCTCCTCTGTGACCTATATACAGTGCTGTAGCCGTGCAAATTCCCTGCAAAATAATGCCGGCGAGGTGGAGGACAGAAAGAAAGCGGGGTGGGGGAGGGCAAAAAAAATGAGGGGGATAAGCAGAAAGGGATGAGGAAGACTAAACAGAGATAAGAGAAAGAGACAGAGGGGCAAAAAACAGGCTGCGTGAAAACAATGAGCAGCCGCAAAAAAGAGAAAACGCGAGTGTGACACACCAGTGTGTCAGGAGTCATTATTCTGATGACAGAGGGGCCCAGTCAGCATTTAACCCACAACGCTAAATCACAACAGTAGATGAGATTAGCGCCGAGGCTGAACCTCCACTGGTGCAGGCTGGTGTTTTAGCCAGTGGGTTTGGAAAAACACAAAGTGATAGAACAGGGTCGTGCAGCATTCAATTTGGTTGCCAACTGCTTGAGGAGCGTAGGGATTTTGGGGTGTTTCTAATTGAAGTATTGATGTTATTTATAGTTATTTGTTCTTTCAGCACTGAAGCACAATAAGAGACTCGCAGATTTGTGTAGAAATACAACATCCACTGGGCTCGGTTGCTATCACCCTCACATCTTTCCCATTCATCCTTGTACAGTATCTGGTTCATACGTCTTAGCACCAGTCCTAAACTGCAAAAACAAACAAGACACAATCTCGTAGAATATTTATAGCCCTTAAGTTAATATCATATATCACAACACGGCTTAATTGAATCATAATGGCTTCAGAGCAGCAGCTATAAATGCACTCTAGCAACCACAGCCATTACATTTAACAGCGTGTGTAGCTACAGAGAGGCCTAATGAATTGCCTCTTCATTGTTATGTAGACTGGGTGTATCCGGGGAGCACTACTTACATTGAACAGCATAGGACGCCAGCAGTGCGGCTGTGTTGTGTGGACAGGGCAATCTGGAAGCCGCAGGAAGACAACACACGGGCGCGTGCGGAAACACACACACACATAGAGATGACTCAGCCTTGGATCAATACAAAAGACTATACAGTTCCATTTAAAAAAGAACAAATTAAACATCTTAGAGAGTAATAGTGATACAGAAATGTGGGTTTTATCAGTTATCTGAAGAACTGAGAGAGGAAAAAGAGTATAGTGTACTTCCATTGACAAAAATAATACTGAGAATGTTGTGTGTTTTTACAACTGCCCAATGACCTTGTGAGAATTGTTTGTTTGTATATAAACTCCTCAAGTCACAAACCCTCTAACTCAATTGAAACCAATGCTTGTGCAATAATCACCTATGAGGGCACATGGCAACATCTAACACACAGAGGCTCCAGATACTCACCTTCCAGTTAATATATCCTGCTTGATCTGAAGAAAATATTGATATCTGAGGGGGGGGAAACAACAAGAGACCAGTTAACATCATCTCTGTTTAAATGGAATTAAAAACAGATTTAATAATTATCAATAATGTGGCAGCTCTCTGAATTCGAATTTGTCCCGTCAGAGTTTCATAATAAACCACTTTCTACTCATAATAACACCAGAAATCAGTAACTCTGTGTTTTGCTCGCTTGCTGCAGCATGTAGCGTCTCACTCAGATCTAAGGCCCAGTATTCACTGTTACTAGCTGCATGCAAAGTGTTGATAAGACTCGAGGAGTGAGGCCGCGGCTGAGAGGCTGAAATAAACACCAGGCAGAAGGGACGATATGGCGCCGTGACACCTCCTCTGCATGTTGTTTATGAAGAGTATAGTGTTGCGGACCTTATGTTTGCAGAACACTGGGTTGGACTAAGGCCTTGATACAAAACATAGCAGCTTAATATTTTTCTTTAATGAGCCTGTGGGAAAATGAAGCAGATCTTAGTATCAATTTATTACCTGGTTTACTTACGATCTACAGAAAGGAAATACATTAACTCTTCCTACAGTATACATAACAGTGTGCAATAGTTCTCTCTTACCGTGTGTATTCTTCCTGAAGTTTGCCCGGGTCTGTCACAAAGAATTTGACTCTGAAGCTCAAGTTATGGGGAGAGCCTCCTGAAGAAAAATGATAAGAAGTTAGTGGAATGAAACATGAACAGAAACTGTATATGCCCTGTAAGCTGTATAAGCTATATGTAAGCTTATATAATGTACAAGTCGACTGGATTTCTTCTTACAGTCAAATGCAGCCGTTGTGACAATGTGTATGTACATGTTATCTTTCATTTTCCACACATATTAAGACATGCTACTGGCATAATGCCTGTAGCTCAAATGTGTACTTTCTTACAAGTCTACATTTATACAAACGCATCGGCCCATTCTTACATGGTGTATAATACAAAATCCTCAATCGTTCAGTAGAGAAACAGAGTTGAAGCTCAGTTCAATCATTGCTGGAGGACGACTGCAGATCTTTACTGGGGCTACTTCTTAATTCTACATGTTACAAATTTTATTACTCGTAAAAAAAAAAGAGAGTTGAGTTGAAATGAAGTTTAATCACTGCTTAAGGCAGATTCAGAATTTTATATCACACTTACATGAGTACTGGACAATTTAGCTTGAGGTAGGAGGAGTATGTTTTTTTTTTTGAAAACATGGCTGAGGCTAACCTCTTGGCAGTCGAACCAGATTGGAAGGGTTGGAGAAAGGGGGGGTGTACATGCACATATCGCACTGAGCAACACAAAGTTTGCATAGGTGGATAAAGTGGTGAACACTTCACCCCACCCCTCCATCGGCATAGTGTCTTTTAAGACTTTGTGATGTTTGCTTCCGATGGACTGAACTGGCTTGTTAAAGTGGAGTGTTGTGGATTTCACCTACTTTTTAACTGTTTCCTGATGGGCTTGTTGGGATCGAGCCAGCGCTGTAAAATATTGATCAAGAGACACTTAGAGACACAGCAACGTCCAAAGCATGACTACACAAGCTAAATTATTCACCAGTAGCCACACACACACACACACACACACACACACACACACACACACACACACACACACACACACACACACACACACACACACACACACACACACACACACACACACACACACACACACACACACACACACACACACACACACACAGTAAATGTACAACCTAGATAGGTATACCCACACAGAGAGGATATATCAGATTTTATGAGACTGATCCAAATACAGAGCATCTCTAGAGTCCTCCTGAAGGTTTACACATGTACCTTCATATACACACACACGCAGATTGACAGGGACAGGCAGCCTTTTCTTAACGTAACTGACACTGACCGGTGTATCTGAGGAGTCATCAGCCAAGTGCAGCCCGAAGTAGTCCCTCTCAGTCAGCTCCAGGTGCTTAAAGACAGCATCCAGCAGCAGCTGGCCATGGTCCGACTTCTGCAGAGTAAAGAGACACAAAACAGAGAATAAATACAGAATTCGTTACTCGGTTTGTTACGTTGCAGACAAACTGGATCTCGGGATCTTGTTCTAGTCTCTCAGCTTCTCCTCTCGGTGGAAGTTCACAGAGGGAACAGTAAGAGTTCGAGAATGAGCAATGGGAACCGGTTAAACCACCTCAAACGCCGATATCCACTTTTCCCACCACAGATGTTTAAATTATTTAAACACTCACTGCTCCAGAAACATTTCACAAAGTTCAGACTCATGTGAGATTAACCTGTGTTGAGCCATATTTAATATCTTTCCAACCGCATATGCTATAACATTCTCACATATTTATCTATTCTGGTACTTGCTTTATTCAGTGAGCGTTTAAAACCATCTGACAACTTTCCAGCAATCGAGGGACGTTACATTGCTCTTAAAATATTGCAGGCACAAAAATGAACATCTAACGTGTGGGTGGGCAAAAAGAAAACTGTCAAAGTTTAACCCTGAAACCATCATCTGTCTGTGGTCAAACTTGTATAACGGAGAGACATGGAAAGAAAAACACTAAGAGGCCAAGACATTTATTAATTTCAAGTTAATCAACGACCACAAGACTTGATGGGGTTTAACTTTCTGAAGTTTACTTCAAAAGGCTTTGAGGTGGGGAGCGTTCAGCGCTGCTTTGTGTTGTTCACTTGGTACAGACGAGGAGGATTTATGTAATAATCTTCTGCTATGGTCAAGCAGGTGGTAAAAGGTATGTGTACGTATCTTAATAGGAAAATACGTTCCTATTGTAAAGTCTCAAAGTTGTGAGCATCAGCTATGATTATCAAAAATACAAGAAATACCATAACATTTGAAGGTAAAGATCTTAAAATATGCAATCAGGGAAGAGGTTGTGCACTTTGTGTGAATAAAATGTCATAACAATGATAGAAACAAGAAAAGAGAAATAAAAACCAGGTTATAAAAAAGAATGTCCCTTTAACACAGAGTTAATAGAGAAGCACCGCAGGACAGGGCAGAGCGAGGGATTGGATGAAAAGGGGATGAAATGTCAAACTGGAAAATAATTTATCAAATAGATTATTAATATAACATTGTTTCATGAGAGAGTATAAGGGCAAGAGGATAAACTGTGGGACGACAAGTGGAGCAGAAATTCACACCTGATCCCGCTGCGACTTTGAGAGGGAGAGAGGGATAGTGTGCAACTCCATCAGAGCTCCCATGGGAGAACACACACACACAAAGCTCTCATCCAACACTTTCCTTTCCCTTGGTGACACACTTTTACAGTCCAGCTTGTGTAGATGAAATGTGGTCAGAGAGTGTGTGTGTGTGTGTGCGCAGGGAACACATGCAATGATAGTTGACAGTTGACACGACAGCCCTCTAGGATCACCGGCAGTCTTTTAGTGCTGTGGTGTGTGTTCTACTACTGTCAGAGCCTTGTTAAGTGTGAGTCAGCTCTGCAACTCTGATACCCTCTGTGTATCTTCCCTCCCCACATGCTCTCCTCCCTATATCTTAACTATCATGTCAATGATGAAAACAAAAGTCTTAGTTTCTTATCATAAAAATCTGATATCATATAAGCGTTGCAGAATTATTAAATGTACAGTGCGTCTTTCACACCTTTGGTTCTCGATCAACACTAAGCCAAGTATTTCAAATGTGTCTTTGCTCTCTAGCGTGACAAAATCGGAAAACGTTGAGGTCATATCGAACTGTCACAACATCTCTGCTTTAAAATGGCTTGAAAACCAACTTGTGGTTGTCATCGTCCCTTTAGTATCTAAATAGTCTGATGATGTAATCAACCAACTAGGGTTGAATAGACAAAATGGAGAAGTGAGAAAACTCCAGTATGATCCTTCGTCATGCAAGGCTACTCACAGACATCTCTGAGAGTGCGTGTGTGTGTGTGTCTCATCTACTTCCCCTTTGTATAGGGCTGCTTTTCAAGCTGGATGTGGGCGCCCTCTGTGCACTTCATATACTGTGCTCCCAGGAAACCCATTGCCTCTCTCTATATGCGTGTCTGTGTGTGGCGCTAGTCTCTTCTGGTATTTGAAACGCGTGCAAGCCAAATGTGTGATCGTTGCCACTACAGGAGCAAACCACTATATGTTGTTAAACTGAGCCAGGATTAACACACACACACACTCACACATTCTCTCTCTTTACACGACAGACTACAGCAACGACAACTCCATATTGCGGACAGCTCGTGGACTAGATACTCAGTGAAGTCATGAAGCGTAAAGACAGAAAAAAAAAAGTAAAAGAGAGAGTGAAAACAAAAGTAAGAGGAAGAGAGGGAGTCACAGGGACACAGAGAGGGAGGAAGAGAAAAGGGGTGATTGACGATGCGCTGACTGAAACAAACGCTCTTTGTGCAGTCCACCAGCACCACTGACTGAAATAGTGTCTGTGTGCATGAGAGCGAGGACAGAAGAGGGAGACTCGGTGACAGAGAGAAATCCCAGCACAAGAGACAGGCTGAGAGACTGGGAGAGGGAGTGAGAGGGAGATGCTCTGATAATTTTACCCCCTGAAAACGAGGGTTTATGTGGAGGGGAAGAGGGGAACAGCCACCAGGACATCAGTAATTAGATTTTTTGGGGGGATTGACAAAAAAAATTGTGGCGAAATTGTGACACTTATTCCCATCCTTCCACGGGACACACAGCAGAATGTGGTGCATGTGCGTGTTTGTGTTAAAGAATGATGGAAATTCAGGAATGCATGAGGAAGCTTGTCCAGACAGGAAGAGAGCCACACAGAGGAGGAGTTATTCACGTCTCCCCCTGTCTCACTCTGTGCATGTTCAAAAGATGACAACTATCACCAAACCCACAGTTTAAATACATTATTGGAATCCTGCACTCATATACGCATATAACTATCTCCAATCCATATCACATTCTAACCAGCTTTTGGATATTTTAAGGCAGAGATTGGTTTTGAGTCAGTCGAACACTGACAAAATCATACCAAGGAAATAACTACCTACTCAATAACCCACCCAAGCTTTCCATAGGACACTGTGACACCTCCCTGTTTCTGGATGGAGAAGGAGCTGAAAGAGCACAGCGCTCCCACAGCCACACCCGTCCCACCGCGCACACACAAATATGCCTCTCCGCGCTTTTCACACAGATTCTCGTTCTAACACGTAATTAAAATGGAATAATTTCCCAAACACCGAGCGGCTGCAGTCTACACTTTGATTCACCCAGTCACAGACATGGCAGTGGCACGTCAACTGCTAGAGCACTGGTGTTTGGGATGATGGCTCATTGGGCAACTAAAGGGAAAAGAAAGAGCAATTGGTCCAAAACTATGAACTATCCCAAAAAAAAAAATCACTCTGCAAATGAACCGAACCTTGTTTCAGTTTGATCCAGACCAAAACCACCTTTGTTGATCCAGACCACCGCCCTCTAGGCACTTTTAACATTTTGGTTTGGAGAACTCAGAAAGTCCCACAAAACAGGGTAGGTGTGAACGCGCTGCCATCCTGTCTCTTACAAATTACATCATATACAGCACAGTTAGACTGTATTGCCTCATGATGATAAGGACAAATAATTGAGGACACATCCTCACAAAACACACAAGCGCACACACACACACATTTCTATAAAGCATTTGGTTTATTTCAGTTAAGCACTAAATTAAGTCAATGCTGACTTGAACCGTGAACTATGTTCTTCTCACGCCTCCTCACAAACATTTTTAGTTGCGCTAGAAGACAAGTTAAAATCTTTTTCTAAGTGGGAACAAAATGTCAAAAGGTAATAGCCAATGCAAAATTTTCCACAGATGAACAAAAGCGGCCACAGGGTTCAGTCGCTAGTAAAAAAAAAAGCATAATTGTGCATGAGGAAAAATATCTACTGCTCTCATCATTGTTAAATCCCTTCTTCCATGCAACTTCCATCTGTATTTTATCAGCGGTCTCGTTCCACACTGAACTAAAAGCTGTTTTGCAGGATTATTTATCCCTTGCCCCTCGCTGCTCTTACTTGCACAGTATGAGGAGCTACTTGATTACCTAACGGCTCATACAGCTAGATGTTTATGTGGTGTGCAGTCGTTACTATGGTTACTGCTTTGCTCCTGCCTCTGACCCTGCTTTTGTTCCGGTGGAGAGGTGGGTCAGTGGTGGACTGGCCTTTTTTAAAATTTCTTGTCATCTATCATGCTTTCAAGCGACACAAGATTGTGCTTTATACTGGTATCATTTCAATTGCCACAGACTTCCCTATCTGTAGGTATCATCAATACAAGCCTGGCCCGCACACCACAAGCGCCGCCGTTCCCATGACGATAAGTGACTTCTTCTGGATTTTCACTCGCCGCTAAAAATCAAGGCCAGTCGGCCAGGGAGAGGATCAATAGAAGTATTGTTGCTCTTAGGACGCCTTGTCTTTCCAGGAAGTTACTGCTACTGCAGGGGTCTGATCAATGACACTGTCACAGAGACTGACAGAGACCGAGTCATTCATTCAGCAAGAGGCAGGGAGGGGGGGTGTCTGGAGCAGGAAGCAGAGAAGTCAGCGGGAGGAATGTAAAGAAAGAGGAAAGATTTTACAGCAAAGACAGAGATCCATCCCTAGAGGGATAATCCTGATTATTTTTGCAACTGTACAGATTTAAAAAAAAAACACACAAACAACAGACAACAAAATAATGATTTTGGGGGAAAAAACACTACTTAGTTATACAAAGACATGTATAAATTATCTTATTCTCTTATCTCATATTACATATGAGATTATATTATACACTAGAGTGTGCATAACAGATCCATCGGGACGCGTTCAGTCCTGTTGGCTGGACTAGCATACTTGATTATTTTACACTGAACTTGTCTGTAATCTGGAAAACAAGCAATAACCATGCATGTCAGGGACAGAGTAACACAAAGTCAGTGCAGCTTGGACACAACAAACAAAATGCCTCTCAGGTTCAGGCCACACTCAAAAGACCCTTTTCCACTAACATCTGACTTTGGTCTGCAATGGGATTGGATACAACTGGCATTCACTCCGCAGTCAAATGACTGCAGTAGACATGGGTTTTAATCGGCAGTGATAGAAACATGACAACTGGGTGAACATGCAAATTTAGTACCTGGTGCATTTGTGGCATCGGACATGAAACATCAGGGGATAAAATAACAAAGGCAAACTCCTCTACTGGCAATGGGAAAGGAGCCTTTTGGTATAAAAGGTGGAATAATATACACAAGGTTCATATGAAACTTTGTATCTCAGGTAGTTTTGGTGTGAGTGACAGGAAGAGCAGTACAGAAAAGAGTGGAAGGAAATGAAAAGCATACCAGCTACAACCCAGTGAGATTTTCTCTCCCGTTACTCTGGTACAGTTTAAGTAAAACTGATTTTTTTTTTGCATTGTGAATAGTGCAAACATAATGTGCGTATTATTATTTGTGCATTTTTTTGGGGGCATATTTACTCATACAAACTCTCACAAAACATCAGGACGTGATCTGTCAGAGGGGACGTCATTAGAGGATTTGTATTTTCTGACTCACAAAGGGAATATCCCGCCCTGCGCTGACAGAGCTGATCAAACACTCACAGACAGAGGGAGACATCAAGACAGACATCAAGACAGACACAAAGAGAGAGACAGACAGAGAGAGAAAAGGAAATGTGTTATCACATGAAGTGACAGACAAATGTAACGCCAGTCACAAGCCAACTTGTGACCTGGCACAAAATAAATCACACACAAGCAGACACAGCCAAAGACACACACTCAGTCTCACATTCTCTCCTTCTGTCCTCTCAAGGTGTCGGTCGGTCACATGCTGTCATGTGACCGACTGGATGCTCGTAAAACCTCAGTGATCGACCAATGAAATCAAAGCACATGGACCAGTAGGAGAGAATACTGAAGCAAGTGTGAGACAAAGAAATTACTCACAAAGTACCACCAGAAAAAATGTATATAGTGTGGGTTGCTTTTTAAACGTCTGCAAACATGTAGAGACACACTTAGGCTTTTCCCCCACCGACTATAAAGTTAAATTGAGGTGGGCTTGAGGGGAAACTTACAGTAATGTGAGTAAGGGAGGGAAGGAGGGGGTGTGAGAGGGAGGAAGGGGGCGCAATACTGATGTTCCAATTTCCTGTTTTCATTTCTCGAGGCTTTGCTTGGATTAATGTACAATTATAGAAACATAAGAATGTGATTCTGTACATTTTGGCAGTTCCTGTTTGCAGCATTCCAATGAATTTATAACAGCTATCACTTGATTTCTCTAGTAGTGAAGAGGACTTAACAATGAGTTGATTCATCAGGCTCTGCAGCTTTATGGAGCATCTTTATTCACAGGTTTATTTGTGTAAGTTTAAGTCACACTTAATTAAGCCATTTAGAGCTGCTACAACATTTGTGTGGACATTAAGACCGGGTGCGACATTTGTGTGATTGTTCATTTAGAGCCAGGCGAGAAGTGTGCATGTTTTATATAATGACATTGTTTTCAAGACATGTGACTGATGAAAGACATTGTGATTTGCTGACATACTCGTGGGGAAGGCAAAATGCTTTTGGGGAATCAAGTTCATTTAAGATTGAAGAAGATTCAGACCCAGATGACGTGACGGCTAACCTGCTCCTCAAGGCTTAGTAGATAAGGGACATCTTTGAGGAGCAAGAGTTTGCCAGCTTTATTGCCTTCAAAAAATATTTTCATGAACTCAAGGGAAAAGCCTTTGATTCACAATGAGAGCCAAATGTTTACGCTATCAAATGTTATTTATTTCATGTGTCTATCTGCTTCAGAGGCTGAGAAATTGAAGGTTTCTCAATTCAAACAATGCTTAGGTTTTAAAACGTTCTTTTATTCAGCACCTTAGGTCTAAATGGGTAAAAAAGACATGTCACATATCTGTATGTTCAGGTTTGACTAAATCATAACCCCAGGGGAAACATATTTTGTCACACACACACACACACCTCATGTCTCACAGGTATTTACTTTGTTACCGCAAGCCTGCAGTCTGGAGGAAACAATTGTAATTAAAAATGTTCCTGCTTCAGTTCGCACAGGCTCTGCATCAACAGTAGGAAACTTGAGTGGAGGAGGGGTACTCACGCTGACTTTGAACGCCTGGACAGTGTTGTCCAGCAGCAGTATGTTGCACACAACCTGTGTGTGCGGCCTGTCTCGCTCCAGCTCCGTCGCCCGGACATTGTAGGATCTGCCAGCAGGCAAGCGGAAGCGCGCGCTCATCACGCTCCTACCAGGGTCTGCAATGGGCCAAGACACAGCGGAGGAAAAACAAAAGTCAGGGATCGGACACAAGATGGGAAACAGCAACATGAAATGTGGCCTCATTAACATCAGAGTCTGAAAATAAGACCACGTTACCTGTAATGTATTTTTATTATATGACACAGGTAACAAAATCCCCTTCTGTTTACACAGAACACAATAAACCGACTTAGAGTACTACAAGATTTCTCTGGAGGGCAGCAACACTGTAAAACAAGTCTGTACAAGCACAGTGGAACAGCAAAGAATGACTGCTTCATAAGAAAAGAATGTCAATGAGTAGGCAAGTAGGAGATTCCCTACGAGGAGATGTGGAAACTCCACAGCAGCACAGCTCTATCACACAAGACACTATACGATGAGGAAAGTGTTTGCAACTGTCTATGTGTCATTATTTCAGCATGGGATTATTATGAACTACAGCAGCAGAGAGTGAAAAGTAAATGCAATAAAACAATCGTCACTTTCAGCAGCCTGGTTTGACATATAGAAGCCATTTATGCATTTTTTTAAATAATTCATTTCCACTTAATTCTGAAAACAACTTTACTCTGCACACAATTTGATCAATACCTTCAATTTGATCATTCAACCATCAACGTGCCTGCCTGGAGCGGTTCGTGATCAGTTGGGAAATGAACAGGGGCTGAGGGGGCCCCAGTCTGCTCATCAGTGGGAATAAATAACAATAACTCAATCTGAAGCCGCTCCATTTAGAACAAACCAAAGCCGCTAATTACTGACGCCACGCCTCACTGCTTTCCTTTGACTGCCCAGATTGGAAACCGCTCAAATGTGGCTCAAAGTCGAGTTTACACGGACAGAAAAATGTCTGATCACAGACATAATGGTTTTAGCAGATATTGTATGTTCACATTTAATGGGGTGTATTCTTTTATATTAGTCATTTGTATGTGATTCAGGTTTGATAAATATAATGCATACATAGATATAATATAATAATAATATATGTCAAACTCTCTTTGTGACCATGCACACACACACAGAGTCGTGCTATTGTCTGGTTTTTTTGTAGCTGCAGCAGTGTCTTCTGTTTTTCTATACATATATATTTATTTTTGGGCAACATATGCCATTTCAATGGGTTTTGTACCCGTGCATCTCCCTTTTTATTCTCAGGTGATCTAGTATGACAGGAGACATAATAACTCCACAAAGGTTACGGCCCCGGCATCGAGAGGGGGTTCTATGGAGGGCACTGCATGTCTGAGTTGCTTGTCACTGTATATCAGCACAAACCTCATGACCGAGGGCAAATTGTGTGCACACTGTGCATGTACACAAATCTATATGTGAGGCCATCACAGGCCATCCTGTCACCTCCAGGGTTTCATGCTACACACAAACATATGCCACAAGGGGGGGATGCTTATGTTGTCATTTAGTGACGTCAGCAGAATGATATTACATTACATATCCTGTAGCTGGCGTTTTTATCCGAAGCGACCTACAATAAGTGCATTCAACCATGAGGTCACAAACACAGAACAGCAAGAATCATGTGAGTCCATTAGCTTAAAAAAAGCCAAACCACAAAGTGTTAGATATATGTTACTAAACTTTATTTTTTTTATTTTTATTTTTTTTAAGAGAGTTGACGATGGTTATTAGACCATCATCTTCTTAAACAAGGTGTAGTCGGAAGAGATGTGTTTTGAGCCTGCGGCGGAAGATGTGTTATCTTTCTGCTGTCAATTCCGATGTCGATGGGGAGCTCGTTCCACCATTTGTGAGCCAGGGCAGCAAACAGTAGTGATTTGGTTGAGTGGCTAGGTGTCCCTCGCCGTGAGGGAGCAACAAGCCGATTGGCAGACGCGGAGTGGACGGGCTGGGGTGTAAAGTTTAACCATGTCCTGGATGGAAGCTGGACCCGATCTGTTCGCAGCACGCTACGCAAGTACTAGTGTCTTGAAGCGGATACGGGTAACCACTGGTAACCAGTGAAGGGAGCGGAGGAGCGGTGTAGTGTGTGACAATGCATTAGTATCTGTAATCCAGGTCACCATCTCCACTCACAATCTCCTGTGTGTAGCAACTTGGAGCGTGGGTGGGGTTTGTACGAGGATGGTGTTTATTGTGCAGGGGGTGAGGCTGCAGTACAGGAAGTGTATTCAAGCATTACAGGAAGTGTTGGTTGACAGCTCGCAGGTAATATCCAACTGGCCATGAAGCTGGTCATACTGTAGGTCACGATGTGATGATGAGATCGATACATTTGTCAACAGCGTAAGTTTAGGAACACAACCACGAATGCATGCGAGCGACACGCTTGCATGCACGGCAATGCTAGTCGCAGCGGCGTCAGCTTGGGAAGCCGAGCGATCGGACCAGCGAGATGAGCAGAAAGGGATGCAGGGACGAAGCCATGCAGAAGGAAGGAAGGAAGAACTGAGGGACGCGGCTCCTAACGCTGGCTCATGCTGAGGGGGAGCTGTGGGACACACAGCTGATGAGCTCTGACACACAGACACTCTCCACAGGCTGCATCACCGTCCCTGCTCTTTTCCTGTCCTCACATTTTCCTGCCATCCAGCTTAGGATGCCTTTAAGACACAGGAGCAGAGTATGTAACCATTCACTGACAGTTCTACAACGTTCTTTCCCACCGGCTGGCGACTTTAAATGATTACGATAATTTCTTTGATCGTATTTTAAGTTCTGTTTTGTTATATTTCATTATACTCAAACAATTTTGGTTTTACCTTTCTCTGTGATGTTCTTCACTGTACCATTTTCTATTACTCTATTGCATTCTATTCTCAATGTGCAATAATTTCCTGCTCGGCTGTGCTCTTTTCAGTTTTGCTCTGCTGAGCTGTACAGGACAGCCACACTCCCCTGAGAGAACCCTCCGGAACTCCGGAAACACGCTACCATTATTGCTTCCTGCAGTCAGCAGAGCTTACAAACAGGCAAGAGTGTGTGTGTGTGTGTGTGAGTTTGTGTGCATGAGGGCTCTTGACCCTAAAGCTTCCCCTCACTGGTGGGCTCCTCCAGCTCTCTCAGCTTATTGCAAACACAGATGCTCCTGCAGTCTTCCCGTCTGTACACAGGAATACACACCCTTCATATAAACAAACCCAATACATCTCATCAACACACACATGCACACACAAGTAATCTAACATCAACATGAGGTTGGGTGTCGCTCCACTTAATCAGGACACACACACACACACACACACACACACACACACACACACACACACACACACACACACACACACACACACACACACACACACACACACACACACACACACACACACACACACACACACACAAAGCTAGCTACTACCAAACTATAGTGAACTATGATTCTCCCCATATTTCTTATTCATACTAACTGAATAAAAATCTTCAAAAGGGAAAGTTGCACAAGAGACAGCGGCCTTTCCCAGTTCACATTTGGGTTGAAGACTGAACTTCATTTGCCCCACACATTTCTATTTTTACCCATAATTCCTTCAAAAGAAACTGAAAATATGGGCTATTTATGTTCTTTTTCGGTCCCTTTGTGTTGCTGTGGAACAATTGAAATAATAGGCGAGCAGTAAGGACTCCCAAAGGAATGGTGCATCACTCCTCCAGTGTTTCGTAAAGCATAAACTAGGCCATCGACGAACAGGTGGTCAATTACAGATGTGTGCCACTGCCTGTGCGTGTGTGTGTGTGTGTGTGTGTGTGTGTGTGTGTGTGTGTGTGATGTTGCAGACAGCTTGCGATCGTCGTGAGTTTTCATTATAAATGACCGGGGAAAACTGCTTAAAATTCAATGTAAATCTGTCTCTCTTTCTGCGTTTTATGTTGAAAGAAGAACAGAGGGATAAAACACACACTATACACGGAGAAGAGATCTGCGTGACACGGAAACAAACATGGCCTGATTCAGAGTAATATTTTAGATCTTCATGTCTTCATAAAGAAAGACGCACGCTTGGAATTAACACTGCAAGTCCCAGATCTGAAATAAAGAGACATCTTGTTCCAGGTCTGTATTTTCATCGTGCCCCCGCGGCACCCTCACCCATCCTCTACCTACCTGTGCCTCTTTACAGGACTTCACTCACCCCCATTCACCTACGACCAGTTTTAACCACACCTTCTTTACCAATATTTGGTGTTGCACTCTTCTTTTATAGTCTACCAATCCCCCCCATCCACATCCCACCATCCTAATGATCTCTTATGTAGGGCAACAACAGCAGACAGCGCTGTTTAGTGTGTGTGTGTGTGTTTGTGTGTAACTGATGGATTTAGACAAAGCATTTAACATGTGTCTATGTGGGGGAGGTGGGGTGGCAGGGAAGTTCGAGCTTTAGGAATGTGGGCAGCGACTGACCTTTGACCTCCTTTTGGGGGGGGTGGCCATATGTGGCCCTGGCTAATGGCAATGTCATATAGTGGTGGTTGTAATCTGATTGCTACAGTATGGTTTCCTTTCTGAGAAGAGGCTGATACACAATGATAAGGTTGCTGTGCACAATATTACCAAGTCTATATGCTCAATGTACAAGACCTAATTTGAAAACTATAATTTTGCTGACAACAAGGTGGATTTAAAAGATTTCCTACTGTTACAGAGGAATAAACATTGATACCACAAGGGTCAAATAAGGTGAGTCAGTCAGGAAGCTAAAGGTGAGTGGTAGACAATATGCATAAACACCTATCACACATATTTCAATGTTAAAATGGCCCCTTATTTTAGCTGAATGAATTTTATTGAAATATTATGAACACTACCCATCTTTTCATTCATTCTGATGAGTTTAATTGCATCAGTGCATTCTCGTTTCTTCATAGAGCAATTTTGACTCATGCTTGTGTTTGACTTTGCAACACAATGGCCTCAGTGTAAACACAGAGAAGCACAATCTCTGGAGGATGACACATATTTTTCACCTCACCTGATAACCTGTAACAACTACATTTCTGAAATTTGGAATTTAAAAATTGGTATTGAATCAAGTTTCCTTGATCGCAGCTTTCGTTTAAACAGTTTCTCTTTCTTTCTCTTTCCTCTCCTGTCTTTAGGCATCAGTATGGCCTGTTAACCCATTATGCAAATTACAGTCATCAGTGACAAGGAGCGGCCCTCTCCATACGTACATACGTGTACACACATGCACACAAAGAGCCATTTATAACGTTAGACCAGTCACAGAGATTCCTCCTGAATCAAAGATGCAGATGATAATGGAAGCTGACAGACATTTGCAGCCGCTCTTTCAGCTCATTCTGGACAATGTTTCTGCGGCACTCATGTCATTGAGATGCATCTCACCCAACCATCATGGTGTCCTCATTACAATATCATCCAATCCACATCCTGCTCTCTTCCCCTCACCCCTTACAGAGCTTCTATGTTCTTTCCATGTTACCCTGATCCTCTGTGTGCCTTCTCATACCATTTCCTCCTCTGCAGCTCTGTCATCTTGCCCCACCCCCCCTCTTGTTGTGTCCCTTCTTCCGTACATGAGCATCTCTTCTCCATTCTCTACCTCTGCTCTCGTTTCCCCCTCTTGACCTTGCTAACATGCATTTCCTCCAGCTGCAGCGCTAAATGCACACGGAGGACGGAAACTCAACAACATGTTTTCTTCCTAATGTGTCACTCTGAACCGTTTCATCTGGCTTTTCCAGCTATTTATATCATTTAGAGAGATTAGAAATGGTTATATGACCTCTTGAGGTGAAACCTTGTGCTTCTCAATATGTCCCCCACAGGCTGAATTAAAACTCTGTCACAGCAGCTCAGGATTATATAGAAGGCAGGCATGTAATTATTTCCTCTCTATGGTTCATCAAGTTGACACAATATTAAACGCACAAGCATACACTTATTTAAATAGTGAACATTAAAGTTCAATATGTCCACAAATTAGTCCGGATGTAACAATTGTGAAACTGAGACCAAAACCGAGATACATATGTCAGCAATCTCGTATTGCTATACGGGACAGTAAAACCACAGTACCCTAACCTGAGCCTGCTACCACCGCTGCAGGCTAATGTGACAAAACTCATTTTCATTTTACAATTAACACATGTAGATCACAAAATTATTATTCTAGATAAAGGTAGGAAAGCTGCTGCTTTGTGTATTACTCAATACACCTCTTTTATTGTGTGACAGCTTTGGTCTAACAACTATTGAGTGATCACGCCCGTGGTAATAGTTAAGTAGCAGTTTAATTAACTCAAGATGGATAATAACCTTGAAATTAGAGAACCCCAATGCACATTAAAGTCAACAAATTAAAGAAGAAACGAGGTCTGAACCAAAGTCTAGATTTGAAGAATCGTTACATCATCTGGAAATATGGAAACTTGCAGGGAAAACCTATATTTGATTACATTGTTTGCAGTTACACACACCTGTAGTGTATTTGACTGGAGCTGATGGTTTGAATTTACATATACAGCAGCAGAGAGGTCACAGTGGTGGAGACTTTTGAATATCCTGCTTTCAGCCAACTCTGTATCTGACAACTTGCCGGTGTTCCATAAATACAGTAACATCCAACTATTCCATTTACAGTGGTCAGGCTGTTCTGTGCAACAACAGCCCTAGAAATAATTCAACCTGCAGTTAAACCACTGAGAGAAATATAATACAAAAAGGCACATGGTTGGTTCAATAATTGATTGAAATCAAAACACACAATATTTTCTTTTTTACTTCTCTGAGTCGTCTCACAAGAGTTAACTGGGATGGACCCTGTTACCTGCATGCAGCACTGTTACTGATTGATAGGTGACAGTTATTACTAAGCTATGACACTTTCTGGATTTGTTTGCTACAGAGATTTCAGACTTCCTCAGTTTATTTAAGTTGCAATAGGCTCCTTAGAAGTAAAAAAGCTGCTTAACTAAATGTCAACTTTTCCAGCTATAAAGGATCAGTGGAGCTAGTCAGAGCGATTTTACAATACAAGCAATTGCACACACACACACACACACACACACGCGCACGCACACGCACAGACATAAAAATGCAGCTGAGAGAGAGAAACAGTGATGATGGTTTGATTAAAGTAGCACATTCCCCAGATTTATTTTGTGCTGTTCCTGCTGACACTGGCACCTTTAAATGTTACCAGGGGTGTTCTGAGAACGCTGCAAATTTCCACCCGCATCCACCTCAGCCCGGCACATTCCTGCCCCACCAGCAGGGAGGCCAGGTGTTTTGTACCAAGCACACCTCCCCTTCCTGCTTCTGCTAGGTTAGCTGCTATGCCCCCAGTAGCTCAGCTTCATGGCTGAGGACAACAGACGCATTGAGATTACACCCGAAAAACAATACTACACCGATTGAGGCCTGGACGTTCAAACTCAAATATATTCAGGAATACCCTGATTTTGGTGTTTTTCCATTCAGAATTTAAGAATTGGTCATTTCTAACATCACTGAACACCTGAAGTTTTCTGGACATGAATGTATGCGCGGTGGAAAATGTCCAAATCAGTTAAACCGGACATTAAACAAATTTTACTTTGTCAGCTCCCTTGAACAAAGTTCATGTCATGTCTGATGGAGCCAATGAGTAAATAAAAAGGGTCATTGTCCGGAGAATTTGATGGTGCATTGATGCAGTGCCATTGAAAGGTGCTGGTCCCACCAAATAGCACACACTGATAGATATCACTGCCCTAAATATGCCCAAATCTTTCCATCAAGAGCCATCCAATATTCAAGTGGAAATGGTGAAAATACCCCAAAAAAGGGCCGATCTCATAATGTTAAAGGAAGTGAAAAAAGTCTGGAACTCCTTAGCTTAGCAGAGGTAATGATAACCAGCATCTTTATATCACAAACTTAACAGTGGAAACATATTACAGATGCCAGCATCCACCAGTCAGCACTACTAGATCTACAGCTATTTAAATTTTGATAAAAGATCCACCACCACCACCACCACCACCACTCCAAGTGGGTTTGAATGGGTGTTTAACAGCATGTAGGATCAATAAGCCGCAAGTGAATCAGCCTCTCTTCATTGGGGTGTAAAAGCTCCCCTGACACCATAAACCATAAAGAACAAGCAACGCACACATATGCATGTGTTGAACATCTTGTATAGGTCTTCCATCCACACCTCCCACAGAACAATCTTTAACAAGACAACAGTATCTGGTTCTGAATTAATGTCCATGATTGATTAAATTAAATTAATGTTCTGAATTAATTTTTCTTTCAAGGACAATAACGACGTAGGTGCAACAAAACAAATGCATGTGTGCATATACGCAGAAATGGGATGGATTGTAACTGAGCATTGCTGCAAAAGGAAGTTTAACACAGGTGCTGAGTTGGGAGATCAATACTCCAAACATGAGAAAATAAGAATGGATTTACGCAGTAAGCATTATGATGCTGATCATGTGAAAGCAGCTTTAGCATTGCCTGCATACACCAAGGAGCTCATACAGGTCTTACTGTGAAAGAGGTATTCCAACCCGCCACGTTCATTATCTGTTTCCTCCTCACACAAAGTGGAAGTAGCCTTGAATAAACACTTCCGTCTCTGAGGCCCTTTCCAGACATTGAACATGAAAATGTGTCCAGATTGCTTTTCATATATGAACAACGCAGCAGTAGATTGGATTCTACACGTTCATAACAACAGGAACATTTACACAACATTCAGGTGAGGCGTGGCCCCTGGTAGAGCATGAAGAACGCAGGATAGGTCATACAAATTCCACTGCAGGAAGCAGACTTTTTTGTCTACACATCAACACGGTCTACAAAATCTTCTTTTTTTTGGCATCTTCTACACGTATGGCACCGCTTTTTCCATCATGAAATATTTGTGTACTTCCAGGTTTGTGTCCATAGCATGTCAAACAAACTCCGAATTGGTTCTGGCGTGATCGGATTGCTATCGGATCTGAGTGCGTTCACACCTTTACTTGTCAGTTTGTGATTGGCTCACAAAAACCACATGTTAATCGCTGGTGTGTACGGGGCCTATGAGTGGGAGGGGGGCCAAACCATTGCGAGGGAACAATGACGACAAACAGGGGATGTGGGTAGCAGTACCAAGAACGCTCAAGATAGAAGACCTATAACAATATCTAGATAGAAAAAAAATATACATAGACACAAACCTGTCTGTAAGGAGGATTATGGTCAACTGCAAACTATTTAGTTACACAGGTTAACAGCCTGAAGCCCCTGCAGCTACACAGGCGACACAAGAAGCAAGAGGCACATCAACACTGGAGCTGATGATTAAACAGTTGGCTGATGTATTGTATGGCTCGTATAACGAGAGCATGAGTGTGGGTGAGGTGTTAGGGGATGTCTCTGTACCACAGGTTTGCAAGAAGCGATGAGGATGAAGAGATCGAGGTGTGTGGAACACATTGTGGTTGGTAAACAGAGCCAAAACAGGAAAGCGTGGGCCCACCTGACAGTCGCCTCAAACCTTGTACAACGTTTCCACACTAGAAAAAAAAGGGTTAGCTGCTAGTGCAAAAATACTGAGACAGCAATTTGTCCATTATTTCACATGTCCTGACGAGTGAAGGCAGAAATATGCAACTGAACTGATCCAAATGAAAAGGCGGCAGGGTGCTTTGTGCAAAATACCTGTGTTTATAGCTCAAACAGCCGATAGTGAATCTCCCGGCGTCAGGCTTTTTGAGTGTGTGACGTTTTGTCTTCTGACAGCACTGGCACAGCTTTCATACAGAATAATGCGTCACAATAAAGCAGCTTACAAAACTAACTAAACCTATTTTCTGAAGAACTGGCATGTGATCAGCTGGAACAATGCAAACCACTGTATTTGCATGTTTAAACATTTTATCAAACATCAAGCTATTCTGGGCTGCCGTCATGTATTCAGGTTAAATGTTTTGCTGTGTGAATTGAAATTTGCACTGTGGCTTTTTTTCATGGTTGCATCAGTGCATGTTATGCATTTGTGGTAGTGATAACTTGGCAGATGGCATTTCCTCTGCAGCGCTGGCCTTATACAACAACCTCAAAACCAGGTTAGACAAAGGGTATGCCAGCTCTACATTAATCTGATTTTACAAAAGAAGATTAGTGCAACCCCAGACTATGGAACGAGACCCACTAAGGACAAGAAACACATAATGATTTGGGTATAAATCATTGGTTATAATGGTTATAATGTTGCAAATTTTGACTTTAGTGTTATTTTTTATGTATGTTTGTATTTATGCATCTATATGTCCAGAAGTCACTGAACCATTTTCGCCAGTTTACACACTTAATCCGGATCAACACCTGATTGTCATTTTGTTACTTCCTGTAAAATCGCTCTACGCTTCCATTTTGTCACCTTGTTTCCACTGAACACTGGGCTGGGCGAAATATCAAGATAAAACTTTTCACTTCACGATAAATGTTCTTTATGTGTAAGGACTGATTTGAGCTGATTTAAGCCATGTGTTGATATATATATTATTATATTTTGTTGTATTGCTATTGATGAAAACTTGATCGTGATGATTATTGATATTGTTTTATTGCCCAGCCCTAACATAAACACAACAGTATCCCATTGCTTCCACCCAATATACACAGCCAGGTCTTTCAACAGGGCTTGTTGTTGTTGGAGTTTATCAATGATGAGAGTGTGTGAGTGCTTTGTTACATTCATGTAGCTATAGCAATTTATCAGCTCCTCTAGAAATCAATAAACTGCAACTGTGTTGAAACACAAGCCGGCACACAGCGAGATACTTGCTATCAAAATAAGTTCGCAACTGTAGTATCTGAAGCTGAGGAACAACCCTCACGTGACAAACTCCGAACTTAAATCATTGCTGCAGCTCACGGTGGCAGCTCGTCCAGTGTTAATCAGTTGCCAGGTTGATGCTTGAGCAAGAGGTGCTAAAACATGCAGGGATTCATGGTCTTGTAATTAATGCGTCTTAGAATAAAGTGTCTGAGAAATGTCATGTATTGTCCTTGTACTAGCAGTCCATGCCGGCTCAGAGGCTGACAGAGACAAAGCATGCAGAGCAGCCATGAGTCAGCCGGAGCCAGCCTCCCCCCAGCCTCATGCTGAAATCAGAGAAACCACAAGAATGTAACAGCTTCTGTTATTATCCCTCCCTGCTGCCTCCCTGCCTGATAGCCTGCCCCAGAAAAGAGGAGCGAGGCTGCCTATTCCTCCAACACACACACACACACACACACACACACACACACACACACACACACACACACACACACACACACACACACACACACACACACACACACACACACACACACACACACACACACACACACACACACACACACACACACACACACACACACACAATCTTGTTCTCATGTTCTCTCGGTGCTCTCCTTCTCATCTGACACACAAACACATAGATTCTCTGCGGGTATGACTGTCCATTTTGGTCACTTTCTTTCAGCACACACAAATACTCTCTTTAAACAAACCCCCAAATACACACACACACACACGGGACCTGACAGTGCAAAATCACATACACTGCAATTTGTTTTTCCTACTGAGAATGGCTGCAAACCAAAGGCTATCAGACACATAGAAACATCTACACAAATACCCACAGAAAAAAACAAGCTGATACAGTACATACATTGTCAGCAGACACACACTACAACAGATCAATAGACTGAAAGTGTGATAAATTGATAGCACAATGGAAAGGTACATTTTAACCACCTCACGTGCTCACTAGTTAACAAACTACTTCACTTAAATCATATTACAGCTGTTCGCTGTCATTTAACCAATTGAGACTCTTCAGTTTCAATTTCAAGTCCTTTTGTTATTTCCTGTATGTCTGCTGAAAAAAACAACCTGTAAAATTACTGTAACTTTGTAAGTTAAGGTTTTTTATGCTTTTTCTGTAATGTTCTATACAAACATAAATTTGCCAAATCGATATTGGAAAATCTATTTTTGAATATCATGAAACTGTTTTTGAGAAATTGTCGGAAAAGAATGTCTGCTTTTATCTGTCTGTCTGTTGGTAAGGAGGATTACACAAAAACGAATGGACAGATTACCATGAAATTTGGTGGAAGGATGTGGTATAGATCAATGAAGGTTTTGGTGCGGATCCAGATCAAAGGCTGGCTCCAGGAATGTATTTTCACTTTCTTTGACATAGTGAGCTGTTGTGTTCTTCAACATTTTCTTAGATTTTTAAGATAATAATTTATGCAGCAAAAAATTAGGCTTGTTTAGGGAAGTGTGTGCAATTTGGTGCAGATCGAAAAACAAAAACAAAAGTTTGCTTTAGGTTAGCGATAGTCATGATGTGAGACTCAGATGTCAAAAGAGTTTGTGTGGGTACTGTTCGGATCAAAGATCACGTGGGTGGACACACCCTCCTTAAAAAGCAAGCCTGTCAGCCTTTGTAACCAGATATCACTACGCATGTCGTTGACCCTGTCCCCTCCTGCTCTCTTCGCTACTCATCTCACATGTACGGTGATGCCATGCTCACACGTCTAAATCCAGCAGCCATCTGTTGACAAAAAAGAGAGGGAATCGTGCAGAGGCAAAAGTTTGAATTCACGAGCAGTAAGGATATGAAACGAAGGAGAGAAGAAAGGAGAACAGACGAGTGGGGGAAGCCCTGATGCCCTGTGTTTTTAGACTGCTCTGTCTGTTCGTGTTTGAGTTGGATAGGCAGTCCCTCCTCGCTTCCTCCAGATCTCCAAGCAAAACAAGCAGCAGATTAAACTAGGTTCTACCATGTAAACTGTTGATCTCCTGGAAATAACCCTGTCAATTGACAAAACACTGCATGTTTGAAAAGAGGGGCAGGAAATTTAAGGATTAGAATCATGGAAACAAATGCACAATTTTCTGCTTGTTTTAATAAAGTCACCAAACTGTAACTCTGACTGTCAGTGTTTGTAAAATAGTTGATTATCTAAAGCTGGAAACGTGTTTTATCGCCTGTAATGGCACCACCTCCAAATATTACCATAGTCACTGCTAGGCACTATGAAAAATAAGTGAAACCTTGCTAATTCTCATGGGGACACAGCAGAATAAGGAACGTCATGCATTTTTGGCTCTGACCCACTGTTCTTAAGCAACTGTGTCCTTTGACCCTCAGAGATATTCATGGCTCTTTAAGCAGCTGTTTCAAAGGAGGACCTGAGGATCTGAAGCCAACACACACACGCGCATGTGCGTGCACTCTAAGCTCAGGTTGCACAAGCAACAGATTAAAACGGGCACAAGGCACCTTTAGGAAACAGTGTGGGTATGTCTAAATGTGCAGAGGAGTGCGAGTGCTGCAGAGTATACACACTTTGGGAGAAAATGGGAAGGTTGATGGTGAAGGGAAGGACAAGCCAGAACACGCACTCAAGCATAACTCTAGAGTAAAGAGTCAGGAGCCAGCTGTACTCACATACCTGAGGAGTGTAAAGGTGGGGGTGGGGCTGCACAGGAGAGGAGTCCTCTTTCACATGAAACATTTTTCAATAATATGATGACGTGGATGTGGTGGTGGGAAAGGACTGACTTCATCATCTTTATCCCCTTGTTTCAAGTCGCAGTCTAAAGACCAAGATTGTTGCACTAATTCCCATCAAAACTTGCAGAGGCCAAGTTCCAACTACATTTGAGATGTATATGTGGGTTTGAATTGTGCCCACGTTCAACACACAGCTTCATATCACGGTCTGAGCTGCTTGCTAACATACATTAGCAGACAGATGAAACAAATGTTTAAAAGTTATATTTATTTATCCATTTAAACCATGGAAATTACAGAGAGCAAACCAAAAATGCCCATGGTTAAACCACAAAATGATGATGATGATGAGCAATAGCAGCATCAACTGACCAGAAGCTTGTCAGTATTTCAGTTCTTATCATTACCCAGCAATAAACTGGTTAAAACTGGTTCTTGAGACCAACCCCTGCAGGCTAGGGAGATCCGGGTGGATATGCTGAGGAGAAAGTCAGACAGGAGGGAGTGGACATGTTGAGGGAAAGGAATGAGTGGAACTGAGCGGCTACAATTGACACAAGATGACACAGTAAAGACATTTCAACAAGTGGAATGTATTCAAAATATACAAGAAACAAGTAATGCGTGCAGGTACTTCTTTTCACGACTATTGGTTTGTTTGACAGAGACAATGATAATTGTCAAACTATTAAATGAGGAAAAACTTGCATACAGGTCTACTTTGTTGTGGTCTACGATCAACTGATTGACCACCTCTGTTCACCTGTCCAACGCCCCTTTTCTTCAATTTACCATTCCCCCATTTATCTAATGACCACCACTACATCTATTCATTTCATACCTGTTGGTGATGAATGATTATTTTAATCCCTTAATCGCTTTATGTTCTACTCTATTAATCCAACCCCTGCGCGGCTAGCTCGGTCTATCTCACAGCTCATAAACCATAATCTAGCTTTATCTCCTGGCATGTTGGTATAATCTTGCCCTGCATTTTTCTGAATTTGGGTTGGAAAACACTCATTATAAGGACGATACTGCTTGATTAATTACAACAGATATCTGGAGCCACTCCTTACGTTGCCATGGCCTAGTGGAGTAAAGAAGTGTGGGGTCATCTTTTAAATGAGGTTCAGATGAAAGTGTATTTTATACTTCCTGTGATTATTTGCCAGGAATGAAGTAGCAGTAACAGCACATTTTTCTATATTCTCCTAAAACATAATGAATTTCATAACTTATTTCATGTTGCATGACATCCCCCTTGATTTCCCAACCCCTACATTATTTTGTCATCACTGGATGCTCCTCTGAGAGCAAACTCCATTTTACAGACCCCAGTGGGACAGGAAAAGAACTGTTCTTTCACAATGAGAGATGGTCTGGTGGATCAGTACAGAGACCTGTCTCAACCCTTAACAACTACGTGGATCTCCCAGACTAAATTAAAATGGGATATACTGTACAAACTGTACCATACAGGCAACAATTGAGAAGGCACTAACCAAGTCATTTGTTAAATCATCAATGACAAAAACAAGCTTAAATAGAAGGGCCCTCAGTGGAATGCATACCTCCACCAAGGCCCAACTCTTCCCTTATGAAACCAAATATAAATTCACTATTTTCAGGATTTTTATTAGAATCAAATATCATTCCCTTAAAAACGCTTGATTTTTTTCAAGATCCATGAATTAATGAAAAAGTGCTGCTGAAATTGAACAGGTTCTTGCTTGCATCGTGCCCCAACCCTCCACAAACTTTCATGGACATCAGTTGAGAGTTCTTGTATAATTAAGTAACAAACAAACAAAAACATAAGCTCCCTGGTAGAGGTAATAAAGATTTTTCTTTCTGCACATGTTGGATAACACAACAGAGTGCTTTCTGGTACACTCTGAGAAGTGGTATGATTATTAAAGTCAAGAATATTCAGATACGACTCTGATGTTGCGCATGCATGTAGAGTCACAATTCTCTCTAATGTTATGTATTTTTGAAGGAGAGAGATAGAGAGAAAGAGAGAATGTGGCCCTGATCTGACAATATGACATTCAAAATAAAATCTTGGAACAAGACAGAACAATACTACGACTGTGCGACTATGAATAAACACTTCATTCCAAAGTAAAATAGGACAGAAGTGAATCTACCCCCAATCATTTACACGCTATTCACAAGGCCACTGTTATTTTTGTCCCAGTGTTCACAGGCAGCAAATAACAACATGCAAGTCTTCTCCACTACTTTCTGAATTATACTGAGACTACTGTGCTACTAGCCTGACAGATGCATCCATATTTGATATAGCTTTCTTTTGTAGCCAGTCTGAATGTGTCACTATTAATATGGCATTACTTGCTTTCTATTTTGGAAGCCTGGATCTGTGGAGGCACCTTAGTCCTGGCATTCGGTAGCTGCGGTGTCTTGTGCAGGGTAAACACAGCTGTGTTTGGGACTTGGGAGATGATTTTTGCTGAGGACCTATGTGTCATATCCACCCCAGCAACACAACACTAACTAGCTGCCTTCCTGGGAGCTACCTTGCAGGATATTCATGTGAATGGATGTTCACTTAAGTGCTGCCAGAAAGAACTGTGGCTCAGGACAATGATGGTGATCTGTGAGTGCTATGTTAGCCTGTGCAATGTTATGCTAAATCATAATTGCGTTGGCCTGAGCCACATTAGGAATATTTCTGAATGCAGCAATTGGCAGGATGCATTACATTCAAGAAATAAACGGTCGCTGTCTTCCCGCTGTAAAATGTTAAGTCCGAACTAACCGATCCCATCAATGAGTAAGCTTACAATGCTTCCTGACTGCAGACAGTACTGTGAGCTTTCCATTGGGTAGAATGAAATGGGCCGACAGCTGGTTCTCTTGGTTAAACAGGAGCCGCCTTCCACCGACAGAGGAGGATGTTATTAACACTCAACTGGGGATAAAATGAACCACTCTGCAGAATAAGATCAACAGTCAGACACTGTAATTGGCAGGAGGGATAGTTCACTAATACTACTTGGATTTCTTTTTCTATAACACTTCTGGCAACGATAGGCCAACTAATATTAGATTTGCAAATGCTACCATCTTCAAATTCTGATCTTGCCCGCAGCACCCAACTAGCAGTACTCTTACAGACACAGTTCACACAAACACTGAGCGGTCAGCCCTACTGAGCACCATGCTAAGTGGCAGCGAGTGCCTTTATAACGTTGAGACCAACCAGAAATAGGGTTTCAGACAAAGAAAAAAATAGGTGAGTGAGGAACTGACAAGAAAGGAACATATGTTGGAAGGACAGAAGGTCAGCCGGTAGCTAAAACCTCTGTGAATGAAGAGAACACTCATTTATATATTATTCTATTGCCCATATCAACTGATTTTGCACAAGACCTATTAAACATGATCTTTAGGCATACAGTGTTCCACTCATTCCCTAACATTCTGTACTCTGAGCCCATCCCACAGTGTATACACATCTCTCAGCCTCTCAAACTGACGAGAACAATGGTTGACCTTTGACCACGTTGCTATGTGGCCCAGTTTATGATGTTTAAGCAGATGGCTGTCATCTCAATGCATCTTCTCGACTGGCACTCGTCAGCCCCTTGGAGTTACAATGATTCATCGCTAGCGAGAGGTCTCAGGACGCCAAAGTGGACATGAATTGGCTGCGTCTCCTCGCTTCTATTCTCAACTAGAATGGTACTCAGTAAAACACATACCACCACTAAGGCCCAACAGTCCCCTTAAATTAAATTAAGAACATTGAAATCAGTTCCTTAAATGTGCCTGATCAAGATCCATTAATTATTATGTGGGAAAATGGTGAAAATGTAAAAAACGTACATACAAACTAACCAACCAGCAAACAGACAGGGGTAAAAAAAAAAAAGAAAATCCTTGGAGGATGTAATGGAGCAGTCAAATTCTTGCAGCCATCAACCAAAGCCCTGAGGATGTGGGGCTGGCAGTAAAACTGAATTATTCAATATATATATATACATCCTTCATCTTTAACTGATACAACAGAATATCATCAAGTTAGGGATGAAAATCTGACCGGCAGAATCTAATCCAACTACAGTATGTTTGGCCTGGTTGTCATCGCAGTCTTGCTACAGGCAATATTGTCCAGCAGTTGCTCATACTGCATGTATTACAGGCCTGCAGGTTAGGCCCCAAGACAGAATAGTTTTTTTGTATTATTGTTATTAAAAAACACAATACCATCCTGAGGTTGAATGGTTGGAAATGAGATAGGGGTCAAAAACAGTTTGCCCCTGCTTCATATCCACAGTTGAAATTGACTCCCAATTTGCCTCGGGATCTAATGATACTCCCTGACTACTCGCTTGCTCCCATGGGTTACCTAAGCCTTCTGCCAGCTGGGGAAGTTAATTCCAATTACCTGTGCCCCCCTCCATCTTCTACCCCCATCCCTCCCTGTCCCAACCTTCCCCTCGCTTCTTACTATCTGCCCTCTCTACCATGGGGATGGCTGGTTCAGGTGCACAGCTCAAGTAAAGAGGGGCCATGGCCACAGGCAATTTAATCTTCACCAGCTGAGTCCACTTCTTCAGTACTGGACAGCACAACAAGCAAAGAAATTTAGTTCAATCCAGGATTTTGCTCAGCACATCATGTAAGGATTTATAATATGCCTCAGGAGAAAAAAGGTCAGATTCATCAAAAAGCTCAGCCTCACTTTCATGTTTAGGTACCGACAGCACAGCCTTTAATCTCACTATGTGTTTCAGCTAACAGAGATGTGTTCCACTGTTTGTCACTAGAAATGTTAACGTGGTAACCGATATTTTCTGATATTAACCCGATTAAGACAGTAGTGTGAACAAGCCACTCTTATGTAAGCAGCATTTTCTGATTATCTTCATGTGAATAACATCATACTGGGAATAAGAAATAATATTCAGACGTATTCCAACCTTAGTTGCATTAGACATATACGTCTTAATCCATTATGACGTCGAGCATTTTGCGACATTGACCCGTACAGCACTTACACAAGATGGAAAAGTAACAAGGAGTTCAAACTTTTGAAAAATAAGAAAGATAAAACTTGGAAAAGGGTATAAAGCAGTATTGTGCATTTAACTATTACAGGTTGGGGGTTTAAATTCTGGCGGGAACGACGGGCGTATAACGTAGTGGAAATAACGTTCATGTGAGTCATAATCAGACTATGCTCTGTAACATGTAAACAGGAATATGAATGGAATGTTCTATTAGCAACTCGTGTAAACATGATCATTGAAATAATGTCTTATTCAGAATAAGACCAATAATCAGATTATTGTAAATGCACTCATTAAAGATTGTTGCTTCAGAGAACCCGACTCTGCTCTCAGTGTTATGGCCAAGCTCTGGTTGCAGACTTTCATGGCCTTTCTGTTGGTTTCAACAGAAGCAAGAAACAGTTTTGCCCGGGCAGGAATGATGTATTTCATCCTTCAAAGAATAATTATCCCTTAGTGTGTGGAAAGAGAAAACAGGTGGATCAGATAAAAAATATGTAGCTGAAAACATATAATTAAGGGATGACAATAATGTGGAGTTCACTTAACTCTTCAGGGTGTTTCTCACTGTAAGTAATTGCACCACTAACTATAATATACAGCATTTTGACGATACCAACATTCACAAAAGTGTCATCAGTGACCTTCACAAAGTATCATTCCATTCACATGTCTAAGGACTGAAGCTAAAAAGCCAGTCACACTTTTCTTGTAGTGTAATCTCATGCAAAATAATCCTTAATGCAGCAGCTTTAGTGGTGTCCCATATTAAAAATGTGCTACATGGCAGGCCTAATTCCCAAGATAAGTAGTTCAGCTTCAGCTACCATCACCCCACCCCCCCCATCCTCGATGTATCCAGGTCAAGAAGATCCACTAACATAAGGTCAAAGTCATTTTGGGAGGGTGGGGTGGGGTGTCTGTTAAACTAAGTGTCCATAGGGATTCCTTCAGACGTGGACGGTGTAGAAACGCGCTTGTCAAAACATTTCGCACTGTCTCACCTTACAAATAAAGAGTCAGTAAAATTACACAGGATATTCACAGTATGTCAGTGGGTTGAGGGCGTGAGGGGGACGGGTAGGGGGACGGGGGCATTTATGCTGCTGCCTGCACAGATCCCTGGGGTCACACAGCTTTTTGGGGGAAAACTGAAGAGAGCTACGGGATTTCATTCACTGGCTGCCCCCCCCTCCTCCCCTCCTCTGTATCTGAGATCCAGTTCATGAGCAATCAGTGGATATGTCTTTAAAGTCGTTCTGCAGTTTAAAACAGGACGAGTGGGGACCAGCGATGGGAGAGATGGGAGGACAGAGCCCCGTCCATATGATCTCAGCACCGGCAGCAGACTGGCAAGCAGCAGGCAGCGGAGGAACCGACTGCGACCCAAAAAGATGTGGCACGGATGGTGGAGGGTTACGTCATCTCGAGAGGGAGAGGAAAAGAAGAGGACGCCTCATCACAGCAAATACCCCCCCACCCCCCACATCCATTACTGGACCGTTAGAGCTGCTCACCCAGCACACGGGAGCTCACGCTGTCATCCACCGCGCGACAACAATGAAGTATCATCCGTGCACAGGCGAAATAAGCAGTTTATCCATTGCGGGGCCCTCGTCTTCTTGCGTGACGTTCTCTGGAATATGACACGTACGGTGAACGCATCTGCTTCCACAGCCACACGCCAATGAATGACCGCACACGTTTCACAGCGGTCTGACGGCTTCTGTGTTTGCGGGTTTATCTGTTTACGTTGATAGCTCCAGGGGCTAGAATCTCTACCCCGCATCAGCTGTCACCGCAACAAAAAAAACAACCTCTCTCTCTCTCTCAATGATCACAAATCAAACAATGGCTGTTGCGTGCGATAACAGCGATGTCACATTTAAAGCCACAGACAGCCACCGCCGAGCAGAACTGACGCCGCACTGGCTCCATTCAACGCCAACTTGGACCCCCCCCCCCCTGTCATTAAAGGGCTCCTTGTGCACGGTACAATGAATGAGCCATTAACAGGGGGGGGGGCTGGTTAACTGAATTACGTGGGGACGCTTAACACGGGGAAGTTTAGCTGATTCAATAAACGTGGTTAAAAAAATTTAAAAAAATAACAAGCAAACACCGACGCTGCGCACACTGGATGTTTCGCAGCTGCGTTAAAGTAAGCAGCGAGATATTGAATGGGCTAAGCAGCGGCTAGCTAACAGGCAAGCTACACCAAGCACTGGTTATTGAGGCTGTGGAGGGAAATGTGTGTTAAAGCTGTGTATTTGTTGTTGCTGTGGGGGCTGGTGGGGGTGGGGGGGGGGTCGCACTTTAAATAGGCACGAGTGTAATTGCAACACAAGCCCCCTTTGGAGTAACGTTATGTCGGTGCTGTTTCGCAATGTTAGCCAATTCTTAGCCCCGTGCGGCCAGCAACTTGGGTAAAAAGTGACAGCGCTAAGCTAGCTAGCGAGCTAACGTCAGTTGGCGGTGTGGAAGCTGGTGGCCTGCGGGCTCCCCCTCTCTCTCTCTCTCTCTTACCGTCATAAACTGCTCCAGGGGCGTCCAGTTTTTAAGCAATTCAATGTTTCTCCGTGTGAGGAAATGGTGTGTGTGTGTCGGGGCGATGTGGCCCGAACATCCAAGATCAGTGCGCCCACTGCCGACGAAGCCCGAGCATCATCACTATCACAGTCTTCATCAGCACTCGCGGTCCGGCGGTGCCTCACACACATCCACCCAGCAGAGCGGGGCCTCCTCCGGGCTCGACCATGCGACTGGCTCGGCGACGACGGATAATCCACAAGCGAGGAGCCCCCGCAGTAACCATTGGCTAGACGCGGCGACCAGCGGCAGTCATTTCAGGTCGACGCGGTGTGAAATATAATCCCACGCATGCGTGATCAAAACAGAGGAAAAAAATCACCGGGGGAAATAATAAATATCACAAGCGTAGATTTTTGCTTGGGAGGGGTTGGGGGACGTCAGATCAGCGGTGAGGCGAGCGGTGAAGCCGGAGACTCGAGCGGGAGCGTGTCCGTTGTTGTCCGCGGTCCCTGCTCTCTGCAGCTGCTCCTGCCTGCACCGCAGCTCCGAGCGGCGGGCGACGTCATGGCGTCGAACCAAAGCGCACAGGGGCGGGGCCAGCGGAGCGGGAGGCGCGCTGTTTGTTTTTGAGCGCACCCACGGAGAACCGCTGCGGGATCCGACCCATTAATCTTAATATTCACACGCACACGCACACACACACACACACACAGGATCCTTGAAAGAACGAGACCCAACGCGTTTTTACATCTGTGTTTTAACTTGTGTTCACTTGTGGCATTAATGCACATAAACCACAGACTGTATATAAAGACATACACATTGTAATATACTGCACAAATGTATGTGTGCTGCATTCACTGCATGTGTTGTGATATGTGTTTGGGAAATCCTTCCCAATAATGTATTTATACGCTCCAGTTTTCTGAATGGGGCCAAACCATTACTCAATGATAATACACTAATAAAATAAAGGTTGAATTAATTTGGCCACAAGAGCTGTAGGACATTTGCAGCTGCCTACTGCTCATAACACACACACACATACACACACACACACACACACACACACACACACATACACACACGCACACACACACACACACACACACACACACACACACAACCTTGGACTTCCATCTCAGTGAGGACACTCACCGGCCTCCCTAACCTTTCACCTGTAAAACATCTGGTTAATGTGTTTTGAAAAGTGCTATTTAAGTATTATCATTATTATATACCATCATCCTTTAACCTTAGAGATGACCAGTTCATGCCTAACCCTAACCTTAACCTACCCACAATTCAGAACCCTAACCTTAAGCAGGAGCTCAGAAATTAAGTCTTTCCTCATTTGTGGTCCAGAATAATTAACAAAAACAAGTACACACACACACACACACACAGAGAGAGAGAGAGAGAGAGAGAGAGAGAGAGAGAGAGAGAGAGAGAGAGAGAGACAGTATTTTTAACTTGAATTTCATTTAGAAAATATCTGTCTCAATAAATGGCAGAATTTCTGAATTAATAATTGATATCCTTTCACTTCCAGTCCAACTCGACCCATTCACATTGAATGGATCTGTCATTCATGGACACTGTAAAATAAACATGGTAGCAAATTGTGGGAGTGGTAATGTGGGCTGTACTGACCTCTAGTGGCTCCTGAAAGAAACAGCCTACACTACAACAAACAATGGTCCATTGTGCAGTTGAATCTGAGGGGCAAACAATGAAGTAAGCAGATGAAGCGGAGCGGCGAGAGCGGGACAATAAGCCCAGTGTTGTTCATATGCACATCTCAAAAGCCACTTTGTGGTCGTGGAAATGATGAAGTAAAACTAAACATCCAGCCAACACTTTGATTTATTTGTCTTATTCTTGACGGGAACGTTCCTTTTTTCTCCCAACTTTTCATTTCCAACTTTTTCCCCAGCATGTTATGATGATAAGTGGATTGATTTGAAACAATGAGAATAATTAGTTCATCAAGGGAAAAAAAGTTTCAAAATGAAGGTTGCAGAAAGTTCCCCATCTGCTGCATAAGCATGGATATATAACAAATCCAGTATCTTGCTCAAAGGCACACATGTAAAGGAGTTCTCCCTGTCAGAGAACACCATGGCCGAGCTGTCTCTGTTAACAACAGTCGAGTTACTCAGGCAAACAGGCAAACACAATTATTTCTATTAAACAGTGTCCCTGAGGACAATGATGTAAAAAGTGTCAATGTATGTCTGCCTGCAACACTATTAATTACAGGCCTCTATATTTAGTTCAATCCACCGGGTACAAGATTAGAAATGTAATTAAAACACCGTATCTGAACCTTGTTAATATGCAGACGGACGACCTAAGGGAACTCGGGTTCTACAGTATATGAGCAGCTCTGCGTCATAATAAGCTGCATATTAAGATTATTATCACCCAACAAATTAGTTCGGGTCATGCAAATGATGTGTGGGTACATAGAGTGTTTCTCTCAGTAAAGGTTATTCGAGGCCTGAGCTGAAAGAACAGTCGTCTTGATGACAGTGATGTTGTTAGATTATCTATTTATATAAGGACAAACTAAAGAAATTTGGAGCTTTTATACAAGCGTACTGGGAACACGCTACATTACCCAGCTTCATATTGGGATTATCGAGGCTTCTTTCAACATTACAAACAGCTGCTTCTTTGTGAGAGGATTCTCTGCTTTGATAAGGCTCCACATTTCTGCCATACCCCAACTGTACAGTGCTTTTTTAAGTGCTCGTCCATTCCCCAGACACTCAACATGTTTTGTTCCATAATGGGTTTTTCTGGCCTTTCATTGAGTGATACTGTACACGAGGATGATTCAGATGCTGTAACAGCACGACCAAATGTGGGCCCATGGTGTGCAACAGGAAGCTTCCAGTGCTGCATGATTATTTCTTAGTAGAGAAACTACCAACTGATGGAGGAGCAGATTTCACAGGTTTCAGGTTTTGATGAATGAACAATATTTAGAATGGAGTTTCTTTTACAATACTAGTTTAAAAAACATTACTTTGGATAATAAAATGGCTAGATACCAAACGAAATGTAAACAAAATGTCTTTCTAATTTTGGAGGAAAATCATTCCAAACAGGATTCTGGATTCATAAAATATAACAGAAAATACACAGAACGAGAAGCATAATAATTTATTTGGCCTGTTTGTTACTTCTAAAAAGAGCTAAGAGACTCTCGTAGGTCTCTACAGTCTATACAGAGACATTTACAATTCACATTAATCAATACAGTTGTTCCTGTGAGCCCTGGTGACATTGATTTTAATTCTAATCACAACAGCCCCCCTCCTGTCTCTTTTCAAACTTTCTCCTCTTTGAGCAGAGTGAGGATCCCTTCCCTCCTCGATGTGTACGATGTGTGTTTCAGCTGAAGGAGGTGAGCAGGAAACAAGTTTCCACTGGAAGCATACATCTCCTCTCCCTTCTGACCCATCAGAGTGCGCAAAGTTTTGTTTCTGCACAGAATCTTATCATAAAACTCTACCCCTCCTTTCGCATAATCACGTGACAACCTGGCCGCACGTCTGTCTGAGCTGTAGTCAATCCACTGGCTGACAGCATCCGAGGTGAGGAGGTAAGACACGGCACCAAGGCCGAGCGCCATAACATTTGCGGCGCCGCGAAACAGCAGAGGCCCGGCGTGGAGCCCGAACACCTGCTTCAGAAGGACACTGTACACCCAAACCCCGCCCAGGCAGAACGGGGCCACAGCAGCATTCAGAACAGGTCCTCCGGACTGCAAACGGGCCACCTCCCGTGCTATGGCAAACTTCTGTGCCTCCAGGGAAAACACCAGGGCCCCTTTTAGCGCAGAGCCGGTATCACTGCTCCAGTCCACCGTTTTGCCGTTGATGAAAATGCTGCGGTTGGTGATGCCACTTAAGTCATCGGCGGTGCTGTTGAAGTTTGCTGGGATGCCAATCTGTGCCCCTGCAGGAAGCCAAGGGACACCGGCGGCGACAGGATGGAACCCAAAGGAGGCGAAGGAGGAGAAATTCTTGGCTGAGCTGATACCATAATCCTTTAACACCTACAAATGACAAGTACAATGAAATGTCACTGCAATTGTAAAAATCTTTTGTCAGTTAACTATGTACCATCTGTGTGCAACTAAAAATGCTTTAATTTTTCTCTATTAATTTTCCCTTACAAACTGTATAACTGTTGCAAATGTTATGAATTAGTACTAAAAACAGACATAGACATTGTGCTAATATTTAGCTCTGTAACATCTTTTGGATCTTCTGCAACACCTGTAAATAATTTTACAAATCTAATCAAAATGACAAAAATGTGACCTTGAGAAGAGAGATAAAACAAAGAAACAAAAAGTCTCAATAAATTATGCAAACACACACATACACACACACTGTACCTGCTGGAAAACCCGCTCTAGCTTTTCCGACAGTGTGACTGGCTCTCCTTTGTACCAGGCCTGGTACAGCGGGCGGTAGGACTTGTCAGGGAAGACATGGTAGAACATATTGGCTGCAAACACTCCGCCACAGCTCACCACGAGCAGCGGGGTGCGGTACTTCTGAAGAAGCACTGCGTACTTGAGGAGGCGAGACGCCATGTCACGATTCTGTCCTTGTTAAACGTAACTTAGGTGATGCAGACTTCAGTAGGCCGTATCTGTGAAGAAGGCAGAGAGTACGATCATGAGTAAACAAATAGAAACATGACAATCAACACAACTCCTCCCCCTTCAAACAGGATAGATCTTTCCTACAGCAAATAAAATGTGGCCATATGCGTCCCATACAACATCCTGTAGTTTGAGTGATCGAATCTCAGGATGCATTCAGACTTGAACTTTTAAATCACTTTTAATCAGATCACTCAGCATGAATGTTAGTCCCAGGTCTGAACGGGGTCTAATCAGTCTATCAGGACACTTCAGGCAGGAATGTGAACCCTGGTCGTCCTGCTGAAGAAACCTTCTCTCTTCACATCAGTAACATCACCTTCATCACTATTATAATTATTATCATATAGAGAAGTGAACACAACAGTCCGCTGCCTTCATGTCTTCAAGGTTAACAACAACAGTGACACCAGATGGGGACAGAACAGCGGACACATGTAACCTGCTGTTACAGTTCAGTCCAGTTATACAGTTCACACATAGCGACGGAACATGGGGGTTATATGCCTATGGGAATATGTGTTGAACTTTACAGGTCTGAACCGTGGAGTCTTCTCCTAGCTGAACATGTCAGTCACTAAATTAAGCCGCTAATCATCGTTAAAACACACGGAAATCAAAATAAATAAACGTTAAGTTGATAAATGCAGCGTGTAGTGTTTTACTAAGTTAGCTAACACCGCTGTTGAGCTCATCTTTATCTCACTACCTGTATTAATAGTAAGTGATTAAAATAATACAGCGTTCACTGTCTCCTTAGGCAGAAGTTACCTTTAAAACACTCACATGTTGTGGACATCTTCACAAGGGCAGCTGCAGCTCAGCTCCACACACAGGCACCGGCCGTAAAGCGGCTTAGCTGCCGTCACGGCTGTTGCACGACCGTTTTACGACAGTGCTCGTTTAAAGCCCTGTACAGTTTGGATATATTTATTCATTTTATTTTTTTTATTTGATCCCTTATTCGTTTTGAATCATTTTCATTATCTGATGGTAATTTTAAGTATTATTCAATTTAATCTTTTTTGCATCATTCAAATATTCAACATACTGAGAATATGAACTGGATTAAAAGTTAGTCAAGTGTTTCACTTTGACAACAACAATATCTAACATTCAAAAATTGAAACATTTCATTCTCATTGGAGCAAACTCCTCATTTCATTCTCATTGGAGCAAAAAATGTTATTGTCTTCAAAGTCAATCTCACATTAGAATTCAGAACCTTAGAATAGAATGTTCACAGAGAATAATATCAGACCAAAGCCAACTGCCACTCAGTCCCACTCAAGACTTCAATAGAGTAAGACACAGCTTGTGGATATTGTCAGTTGGGTATTTTTTCAATCGGTATCGATTAAGATCAACAACAGCAACAACATGTTCCCGATCTCAAACGAGCTTCGTTTTCTGGTCTCTGAAAATTCAAATTCCACCGAACCCATTAACAAGAGTCGGTGGGTGGCAAGCTCCAAAAGGAAGGCCTGCATGGAAGAGGAGTCTCCCAGAAAAAGGCAGAGGGGTCCCTGCCATCCTCCTGAGGTGGCAGGGAGAGCTGCAAAGGCCACGAAGAGAAAGGCCAGCACAGAGGCAGAGACGCCCAGCAAGAGGAAGAGGGGCAGCAACAATGAATCTGACCCTTCCCCAAGTCCCAGAGGCCCATCATCCTCCAATGGCAAGAGCAGATTCTCTATCCTCTTCGGCCACAAGAGCAGAGGTAAGTTGTGTGAGAAAGAAAATAACTGTGCTCCTGTTGGCATGAAGCAAGATCCTAACAGATAATACTATGTCGTTTGGTTTGTCAATTCTGGATCAGGGTTAAAGTTAGGATTAGTGCAGTCGACTGTGGTTGGGCGATGTTTCAACATTCCTGTGTATCGACTTTCAGCTGAGTCTGAATGTGATGATCTGATCGATGATAGTTTTAAAAAATGCACTTTACCAAATTAGAGGAATGATTCAATCTGTTTTCACATTTATCACAACTATAAACGTGTGTGTGTGTTTGTCTGTGTAGCTGACTTCCATGACAAGTACCAGATGCTCTACCAGCTTGGTGAAGGAGGCTTTGGATCAGTCTACGCTGGCCGAAGAAAATCAGATTTTCTACCGGTAAGTGGAATCGTATCTGTTTTCACATCACACATACACACAGTCACCATCCATACTCTCACCATACTGTGCTGAGCAAAGTGCTGAAGTATGATTCTGTCCTGCAGGTGGCGATCAAATGCATGCCCAAACGAAGTGTGAAGATTGGAACATTTGTGAGTAACTTGATTAGATTTATCATTTTATATTTTAGTTTTTCTTGTGTTGTTGTTGATGAGGCAAACACACATACACAGCCACATTTACAGAAACACTAATATTGTGTATTGTTCTCCATCAGGTCTTCAATGGGAAGAAACATCAAGTCCCCTTGGAGGTGCTCATCATGATGACAGCAGCAGGTCCAGCAGGCTTGCTGGGCAAATCTGCAGTGGTACAGTTCGCAGATTGGTACGATCTGGGCGAGGAGGTTTTCCTGGTCATGGAGAGACCAGTCCCCTCTGTTGACCTGTTTGACCACCTACAGGACAACTGTGGTCAACTGGACGAGCACAGGGCAAAGGTACTGAAGCTGTTTGAGTGTGTCTACTGTCTGTGGCTACTTCATCATTTTGACTTCAACCAAAACTAAATATTTGAATATTTCACTTATGTTTTCACTTTCTGGAAATCTACTCTTAGAGGGTTCTTCAATTGAAACTAATGTTTTCATTATTGGTTGAGAAGTTGAAAAATCAATTTCAACATAAGTTCTTTAAACACCCATAGTTTCTTGAGCACTGAGCTCTGGTGGAAAGCTCCAGGACGGTTACTACATCGAGCACGTTTGATGAAAAGCTGCGACATTGACAATAATCAGTGTAACTTCAATCCCTTCTTCACCACTCTAACTCATCCGTGTCTCTGTATCTCTGTTTCAGATCATCATGAAGCAGCTGGTGGAGGCAGCCATAGACATGCACTCCAAGAAAATGTTCCATCAGGACCTGAAACTGGAAAACATCCTGATCCAAACCACCTCTGAGGGTCCCCGAGTGCGGATCATAGATTTTGGATGTGGCTCCTATGCAAAAAACGGCCCTTACCACTGCTTCGCTGGTACGGTTCTGCTCCTGCTCTTCATTCATCTGTTGATCTCCGGAGCGATGACTTTCACTGAAATCTCAGCCTGTTCCTCATCCTTTGTTTCTTTCTGTCTCCTTCTATCTTGCATACAGGAACCATTCAGTGTGCTCCTCCGGAGGTTTTTATAACTCAGAGTTACGAGGCCGTCCCCACCACAGTCTGGCAGTTGGGTGCGCTGCTGTTCAATTTGGTGAATGGAAGCATGCAATTTGACACCTGTGCCTTCATCTGCAGTGAGATGAAAATCAACAACAAGCTGTCCGAAGGTAAAATCACACTAGCTGTGTTTTGGTATTATTAGTGTGCAGTCATAGAGTTCCCTCCATGTCGCAGTAGATCACTGCAGATTCCAGACTAATCCTTCCTTTCTCTTCTGTCGTCTCTCTCCTCAGAGTGCCGGGATCTGCTGAACATGTGTCTGGCTCCACGTCCTGACAAACGTGCAACACTGGAGCAGATTCGGCAGCACCCCTGGTTGTCTTGTTCCTGTGTGAACTGTGACAAATGAATCATATATAACTTATAACCACTTCATTTGTTCTGTAATATTTCTACCATAAGAACCAGACAGTCATGTGTCAGATTGTTTTGCCTTGAAATAGGTCTCTACTGTGACATGTAAATATGTTGAATAATGAATAAAACTAATCTTTTGTCATAAACATGACTGTATAGTGAAACAAAGAAAAGTTTGAGAGGTTTTTACCTCACAACATTTCTCATGTGTCTCGACTAAGGCTCATTTAAATGTACAAATCCAGCGTTGTGTTTTATGACCATTTACAAAATAAATTTCTTGCCTAATGATGCATTGGCTTTGACGTATGATGATATTTTCTGGCTCACAAGTACGACATTGAGATTATTCATGTGCTCAACCGTGTTCAGAGGTCATGGGGTCATTTTTCACAGACGGGTATACGAGCCTCATACACACACTGACTTTGCAGGGTGAGTTTTGTTTTTCAAGGCTGTGAAAAGTCATACCCAAGGTCATGAGCAGGGCCATACACAGACATTTGGGGAGGCAGGTGCTCGAGTGAAAAAAAGGACACCTCTCTCATGATTACTTGTAAAAATAAAGCAGTGCATATTTCAATTATACATTCATTTACCCATACACACACACACAAAATATAAAGATAAATAATATAAATGGGAACAAAATACAAAATGATTTATATGAACGTTGCAAGCATTATATTCAGAGAACAGTATTTTGCCATTACTCCCGTTCCTTTACCACCTGTCTGCACTGCTGGGCTTTGACTAAGTGTTAAGATACATCAAGCTAAACACTATTCTATGGTAGTTTCCCTGGAAGGCAACAGGAATGGTTCCAATATTTCTAAGAGGACATCCAGTTTATTAGATGTCTTATAAATGAAGCTCTAGGAAGGGTCAGGGGTGTTAAACCATTATTGATCAGTTGGAGGTTCATTCTTTTTCAGATATCGTAGAATGACCCGCTTGGTGTATTGCAACTTCAAATATTCAGTGCTCACACCATCATCTCTAGCTCTGGATTTGTCAAGTGCACAGTGCTACCTCTTACAGGCTGTATCATACAGATGTACTAGTAAACTCACGTTTCACCTTTGCAGGAGCATCAGTCAGTCCAGTTGTTGTCATCTCAATAGCAAAAAGAAAAGTCCTATCAGATGTTGGGGTTTTGTTTGAGCCACAAATGGCTCTCGAAAAATTATACCACACAGCCCAGATAGACGAAGTTTGGATGTTCCCTGAGCCGTCAGATACACCGTTAATATCCAAACCCCTCTGAAGAAAATAAGAGCTGTTGTTGAATTCGGACTAATACTATAGTCACGTTTTAGATTTCGTTGATTACCAACTCACATTGGAAAGTTGTAGATACAGTTTTGTACCTGAAGTACTGTAAGGAGCAGTGACTAATGCAGGAACATGGACTCATAACAAGTGCTTTCCATCAGTATTTGTCAAACCCATTTTAAAGAACTGGTCTATTTCACTGAAAAGGACAGGAAGAAGAACATACTGCTGTTGTTCAGAGTTTTGGTTAATGATGAAAACTTCTTACAATGAATTTGGGGTCATTCTGAGAACAGCCTCAAAGACATTTCTCTCAGTGTACAGTCCCATTTTCTTCATTCCAGTAAAAGAAATAACTATGATGCATTATTTAGCAGATTGCTATTGAGCAACACTGTAGTCTGTTGTTATAACACTGTACAAAACGATGTGATGGCACACTGCCAGTCTGACTTCTCCATTTTCAAACAACACATGCATCATAAGTTTTTCTTTTGAGACAAAGGTGAACTTTTACCTGCAAAGTTTAACAAGCCAAACCTCACAGAAAACAACAAAACCCTTTTGCAAATTCATGTAATGCAGAATACTGTCATCTTTATTTTTTGTGTCAGGGGCTACAGCCTTATGTCTTATGCATTTGTCAATTTTATGGAAAATATGGAAATCAGCTCTCACAACCATTAATAATTTGCTGTGTAATTCATTCATCAGTGTCTTTACTTATTAACTTATTATTTTACACGATGGAAACCAAACCAACTGCATTGTGGCCAACAGTGACTATAGGGGTGAAAAGATGTCACTAAAATCAACTTTAAAATCAAACTAAAATGGTCACAGTGGTGACATGGCTGCACATGGTCCACTGGCAGAGGGGGAAGTGAGACTTGTGCTGTTGCTTAAGACACTTGTGACATAACAGTGTCATTATCTTTGATCATCTCACTGCATGTAAACTTTAATAACAGTAATTCAAATCTAGTGCTGGAACAATAAAATGTTTTGTAGTTGGAAGGTTTACATTAACAAAACCAAAAACACCTTTTATCCTCCTAAACCCTAATCCCCCTCAGAACTCATTGCACTCCTGTCTGACAGTGTTTTACCCTCTGTCTCTACAAATATGAAAAGTGATGCTCTTTTAATATGCACACAGAAAAATATTTACATTCTCCTCACATAAAAAACTTAATATGAGTAAAGTGATCTAAATAACAACAGCAGAGTGGTGTTATAACAGTAATAACCTTGTATATGTAGGTATAAGCTCTAAGTAGGACACTAGCTATAACAATCATCGTAGTATAGACTGATTGGATAAAACACTTTTTACGGTGTGTGTGCTTCCAAGTATGTGTGTGTGTGTGTGTGTGTGTGTATGCATATGTTTTGTGTTCAAGTCAGACGGTCTGATCTTGGCAGAAAGAAAGAGCTCGCTGCAGTCTCCATGGAAACAGGCAAGAGGCAATGGAAGTGTGTGTCTTTGTGTTTGTGTGGAACGTGTGTGTGTTTGAAGAGAAAGACATGGAAAATCCAGTTCTCTATTCTATTCTATTCTCTTCTATAACCAGATGTGAACCATTTACAGATGAGCAGCCACAGTCATACAAGGGAACGTTTTCAGTTTTCAATGTTCATAACATTCATGTTCCATTATCATAATAAAGACCATATAGAGCTGTGTCAGTCCTGTGATGAACTAGAAGCATTTCATGGTTCTCTTTAGCGCAATGCATGCTGGGAGAAACAACATATGTTGTGAGTTTTTGAATGAGACTGGGGAAAGAATTATGCAGGTACCAATGTCAGTCATCAGTTATCGTCACTGGTGCTTAATGATCCGTGATCCTGAGTGTCGATTACTCAAGATGGACACTGTGCTTTTTCTAGAAAAATCCACATTATAAAGTGTACAAATGCTAAAATTATTCCTATCAGGATATACAAGTTAAACATTTGGCCCACTATCAATGTGTGCAGTCTGTGACTGCAGGCATGTGGCTGCCATCAGAAAGGCTCATGCTGCACTCTGCCTGACCTTGGCCCTTGAACACCTGCAGCATGTGAAGAAAAATAAAGAGTATTCAGGAGAAATCAATTCTCAAATTAAGATCCCATCAACTTGCCATCCAATCCAGTTGGGTGAACTCTCACAGAATGAACAAATCAGTAACCCAGTCAATCCATTCACCACCTCATGATTGCTTCCTACAAGTCTTCCAAAGCCTAAATCAATTGTAGCTTATGTCAAACAGGGTCAAACAACCCTGAAGACCTTTTCTTTCTTTCATCACATATAATGTAGGGAGAGAATCACTGTTTGGATGCTAGGTGTATGAATGTGACCACTTTGTTTCCCAACATGTAGTAGCTGTAACGTGACATAAAAAACATCTAATGCCTGGATTCTTCTCATCATAAACACTCTCACCAGTAATGTTGGAAAGGTGTGCATGTGTATTTTGTTTTTCTGGTCACATAGACCCTGTTCAGACTTGTGTGTGTGTGTGTGTGTGTAGTGTCTGTAAAGGAATACCTCATGTGATCTCAGCATTACTTAAGTCCTCAGTGGCTCGGAGCGGATTTTCAGAATACACTCATCCGTTTGGCAAACAACATCATAAATCCCAAGGTTTTTCTGGGAAGCAGGTCTTTAAAGTGGCCACCAGCTGTGTGAGTAACTAATAAGTCACTATTACGGCCTACAGCATCTCTCTCTCTCTCTCTCTCTCTCTCTCTCTCTCTCTCTCACACACACACACGTTTCTCTTCTATTGATTGATCAGATCCTTATCTGTCTCCTTGCCCTCTAGCTCAAATGAACAAGGAGACCATCACTATATCCTCCTTCACTGGACATGAAAAAGGTGTAATAGTACTGTGTAATAATACAATATGTGTTGATGAATACATTACCTGCTCACCCAAGAAGAAAAACAAGAGATTTTGCCTCTTAAGCTTGAGATACTAAGTCATTATTTATGACATAAGGATTTTGCACAAAATGATTATAGTTACACTTTCCTTCTAATTGCATGAATAATGTAAAAAAACATGTCTATATATGGCTAAAACTTACTCACTTCCCTGTCATTACATATGTGGTTGCTGGCGTCACATGCATTGTCTGACATTTCACATATGAAAATCGAATGGGTCCATATTTCGTCATATGGATTTTTGTACATGCTGTATTACTTTACACAGGACCAACATGTGAAAATGTGCATTACATGTGATAAATTCCTAAAAGCAAGGGTTGTGTTTTTCAGAGAAGCCATTCAGACACACACAATAGGGAAAGCACTGTTGTAGACTAAATAATAACGGCTGATTAATGATCGTTGAATTCCATTTAGCTGCTTCAGCCTCAGGGTGTGTGGCTCGCTGTTACTCTGCCATGGCTTCCTGTGACACTGCTGGGTGTAAGCAGGAACATTAGTAGTCAGGATATTAAAATGGCTGCCTTTTGTAAGCTATGGAGAGGTCAACTAACGTGACATGAAGTGGTGACCCACAAGAGTGGATCAAGTGACATAGATTCTAACCTTGGAACGTGAACTAATGAGCTGAAACTTCACTTTTCTTCACCTTCTCTGCAGCCTTCACCTGTTACTTGTTTCCTCCCAGGTTATTACACATGTATTCATTAAATATGTGGGTCTCTGTATGTGCTATATATAGTGTTCTCACTGAGAAACAAGGGCATAGATATCTATAAAGGTATGTCAACTCATATAATGTACTGCTGATCTTTGTTTATTTAATAATCAATTGATGGATGGATGGATTAATAAAAAAGTTGATTTAACCTTAGAAACATAGAGACAAACAGACACGTGATTCATAACCCCCCAACGCTAATTAATCCCTTTAACTCCCCCCTAAATTAGGAAGGGATCATTTGACAGGACTATCCCTTTAAAGCCGTCCGCTACACAGGGGGAAGAGTCCATTCCAGCAAAAAGGGGGTGTTCTCAAAATGCTTCCTAAGCTTTCAGGACTGTAACACAAAAACTACACCACGACACAAAGACATGAACACTAACAACTAATTGCAGATAGGAAATTGTCAGAGAAAACACAACATTTAATCGTGTTAGATCGAAACAGAGAACCGCGGCCACCCCTCTGGGGCTCGTCTATATATAGCATCAGCTGTTGCAATACGAAGATTAGCTCGTCGGCGTATCGCTCCGCAGATGTGGGGAGCTCACTCCCAGCGGCGGCGACAGGGCGGCGGGGCTTCGACGCCGAGACGCGGCCGGAGATGAGGAGGGACGTGTCGGCGTGAGGAGGGACGGTTCTCTGCGTGTGTGTGTGTGTGTGTTCACGGTCAGCGGGAGCCCCCCCTCGGGAAGCGGCGAGTGGTGAGTGGACGCAGCGGAGGGGAGGTGGTGGTGGTGGTGGTGGGGGGGGGGAAACCACCTAAATGAGCGAAGTAGTGTGAGAATAGCGAGAACTTAGTGGAGGGCAGCTAACTGTCATCGGTTCCTCCGGGTTGACGAGATGCTAACGGGGGGTTAGCTTGTTTTTCAATCACGCGAATGAATCGAGCTTAATGGACGACAAACTTGAAGAGAGAGAGAGAGAGGGGGGGGGATGAGAGCAGGAATCCGTTATTCAGGGGCGGCTACTGTCGGTCTTCTGTTCGGCCTAATTCACACACACACACACACAGGCGCACACACAGGCGCACACACACACACACACACACACACACACACACACACACACACACACACACACACACACACACACACACACACACACACATAGAGAGAAAGAGAGAGAGAGAGAGACGGGCCTTGCCTCTGTGTGTGAAACGTCTTCCCGTTGGGGACGAAGCAAAAAACCCAGTGCTCGTCCTTTTTATTATTTTATTTTTTTGGGGTCTGTGAGAAATGACCACACAACCTTTCGCTGTATATACATTTATATACATGTATGTGTTTTCATCCTCCTCTCTACCTTGGAACAGCTGTATACACACGGTGGTGGTGGCGGCGTCCAGCTGTGCAAGGAGGTGGCGTGTGCACATTAAACAGCTGGGCACGAGAGAACAGAGGGATTCTTTATCTATCAAATCATAGGATGAGATCATTCAGAAGCACCAGTCAGTCCGCGCACGCACACACACGTTCATCACTATTAATAGCGAGGTGAAATCACCAGATGATTTGGCTGTCTGGGGACAGATATGTCTTTATCCCTCCACCACAACTTAATGGAAATGTCAAACACTGCTGCTGCTGGTGATGATGGTGATGATGATGATGATGGTGATGATGATGATGATGGTGACGTTGCCTGTGAGCTGACTTTTGCTTGTTGTTTCATAATTTTCCATTGGCTTAATTGTGACCTTTGACCAGGAGGAAATGACCATGTGGATGATGCGACGATGCAGCGTTTGGTGTGACTGGTTTATTAAATAGCGATTCCCGTGAGGTTCAGCTAGGTACTTGTACTGTATGTGTGTCATCTCGCCATTTAACACTGACATCTCACATTCTAGTTGTCGGTTGGTCAGCAGTGTAGAAAAGCTGGCCTGTGACCACAAGGTTGCACGTTCAGTCATTTGGCAGCCCTGACAAAACTGGCCAACAAAATAAATTAGAAATGATGGATGATGTTTTGCTCATTACTATGAGTTAGCTCGGGGCAAAGGCAGAGCAATTATCCCGTGAAGTGCTCAAGAGCAAACGAGATAAGACATTATACCTTTCATGTGTTATTATATGTAACTATATGAGAAGTTATTGGGGCAAGAACCTGACCAGGATACATCATTTTGATGCAGTGTATATATCATATATATTTACAGAACCGCTCTACTTTCTATTGTGTAGTTTATTTCTTTTGGTTGTTAACGACTGCCGTCAGCTGGATCTAATACATATGAGATAAAAGTAATCGTAAGGATATGTGGTTGTTTTCATTCAGAAATATGTATCTTACAATCAACTTGAAAACTTTGTTCTTGTTAATACAAGTGATCTAAGCATATGGTCTAATGCGGTCAGTACCTTTTTAGAATTGGTCAAGATCCATGTTTGCAAGTTTATTGGCAGAAAAAGGCCCATTGCACCAGGCGCATGCAACAAACCAATCAGAGTGCCATTTCCTATTCTCATTATAAGCCAGGGCAGATTTTTATTAAAATGGTGGATTTGCCAGATAGTTTGAGAGAAGGTTTCTCTGCAGAGGAAACCAATCTGCAAGTGTGCAAAGTGTCAGCAGACAAGCCGACCATCTGTGTGTTTAAATGCACTGTGCACCGGCCTACGTGTTTATATTACCACTTTGATAATGTCCCCTTTAAAATTAGAGCCCAACTCTAATTTTACTTTGCCTCGGTTACATTACTTTGTCATAAGGGTTTTACAACAACATCCTAACAATCATTGTCATTTCTTTAATATATATATGGGCTGATATATCAGTGTTGGAAATTATTTTATTCATTGATATGCTTAATGTTCCTTACCACACCTCATTTTAAGACCAGGTACCCAAACATGTTTGCGATTCATAATAGTTGAGCATGGGATGAGAGATAGTTGGATTATGTATGATAATTGTGTGTGAATTGCAGCCTCATTTACAGAGAAATTCTTAAAAGCAACGGTGCACTATGAAAAAGACATCGCTGCAGTTTTTGGCTAAATTCCCGAAACAGTGCTGTGAGACTGAAAACTGTCAAGTTAGTCATTGGTGATGATGACCCACCATCATGTGATCAGCTGCAGAGCCTTTTATTTAGCTACTTGTACTTTGTTCTCTCTGCCAAATGTTGCACAAGGTGCTAAAGATCTTAGTGTGAAGTCTGTCATCACTGGAGGAAATGTAAAAACATAATTTTCTGGAATAGATTAACTTAATATGAAGTATTATAAAGCATATTTTGTATTTGTGACTTCCTGTTTCACAATTGTCAAACGACACTACGAGTTGCTTGTTGAAGAAGAGTCTTGAATACACAGGGTCATTTGAGGTGCCAACTGCTGCACAAGAAATAAGATTGGCAGATTATATCTTGCTGCACACCTCATAGCACGTGTGTCAAGGTGATAATAGAGGTGTTATATAGAACAGAAAACCGCTCGAAAGTAAATTTGAGCTCATCTTGGAAAGTATGGTGAAATGATAAATATATAATTTTATCATTTTACTACATTAAATAGAAATACCCATACTGGTATGGAACTGTTTTAGTCCATTTGTATTTCCCTCAGTTCTCTCATGCCTTGGACGTGAACTATTGCTTCTACTTCAGTTGTCATAATGACAAAAACCAGAACCGTGCTTATACTAATACCATGTTCCTACAAAAAGTCAGGGTTACAACATTAAGAGAAAAGTACCTCTTGGTTTAGAAATTATATCATATACCATCTAAAAAAAAAAAATCTGTTCTGCTTACAATCCAAATAATAAAATAAAGGTACATTGTGAACTCAGTGAACTTATGTCTCAACACCTCCTTTTGAATGATCGAGTGTGAGTGTTGATATCAGTGCTACAGTACAGTGTGTCCCATGTCCTTCCTTATTCCTGTTCTGTGAGTTTTGTTGCTGCTTTGTTCCCATGTGAAGAGGGAAGTTCCTTTATCCTTTCCCAGGGCAGCAACTCGCCGCTACTCAAGAGCCTTTAATGGTGTCATTGTGAGGATAAATACGAGGTTCAAAGCACACCCGCTTCAGCTGCTTTATGTAATTTCACACATTAGATAATCATATGTCAGTGTAGACAGGTTTGCTGAAAATGTGCAGAATATGTCAAAGGCTGATGCCCTTCATTGGTCTTGTAGCTGTATCAGTATATAAAGAAACTTGTATTTCCTGGTTAGCCATAGCCATAGAGATCAGCTCTGTAGGTTAGGAATTTAGTGAAAGAACACACAAAAGAATCCTGTACATCTTTGCGGTCCTGTTGACGTCACTGTTACATGTCCAGTGTGTGTGCAACATGACGCCCAATTACTCCACATATTAGCTGGGATGTGTTCTGTACTAATGTGGTGGTGGAACGTAGTGTTGAGAATTTCAAATGAAGATGTCTGATCAATAAACATTGAGTTTGTAACAAGGAGAGTCATCTGTGGATCTAGAGTGTATATAAAGATGGATGACATGACAGCTCCCCGAAGCCAAAGCATCTCAATGGCCACCTGGTGGCTGGGTGCATCATAGGTCTTTAACCCTGCTTCCTCCATGTTAATGGATTGGATGTGGACAAGACAAAAAAATCTAAATACAATCATACATTTCTCAAAGATACTTTTCGACACATGTACAAGTGTTCATTTTGCAGGCAAGCTTAGTTTTAGCTCCATCCCCAATTGCTAGTGCGCAGACTCTGGATGTGGAGACACAACATCCATCTTTATACTTTATATACAGTCTATGCTGTGGATAATTTTGATACATCCATTGTGGCTCTTTAAAATTGTGTGTTACATCCATCATCAAAAACACAATTCATGTTTTTTTGTCTGCATGGACAGTAAAAACATTATTAACCATAGGGCGAGGACATATTGTATGTGTCAGATTTATGAGCCTGGAGATTTCCAACTTGTCCTCCCAGTTGTCAGTGTTGGAACGTGCCGGTTTGATGTGAATTCAAGGTCAAAACCTGCAGGAAATCACTCAGATCCTTAAGCGCTAGTGTGGACACAGCCTGAGTGTTGTGCACGATGCTGGAAGTATTTACTGCACAGCCTTGGTTGGCATGCGGAATTTTTGTGGTTTGTAAAGCCGTATAGCCGCCACATTGGTTATATGACTAACTTTGGTTGGACACATAGTAAATTTCCTCTAGTAAGTTTCCACTCCCAAAGGAATCTGGTTCAAACTGGTGTGTATTATTTTAGTCTCACAGAATGAAACCAACTGTGTTTTCAGAGAACTGTGTGTACCCCACCAAAGAGACTTGCAGGGGGAAATGCTGACACACCCTACAAGGTTGTGACCTGACTTGGCTTCAGGGAGACTGGTGTGAAAACCACGACGGGTAGGCTGTGTGATTTCATAGAGCCTCTCAAGCTGTTGTGTTGGTTTTTATGTACAGTATTGAAAATCCTCTGATAAGGATAACGGCTAAGATGTCTATTTAGTGACTTTCTGACAGCCTCACACCTACCGGACAGGAGAGGCTTTTTAACATCAGGAATTTGGCTTCTTTGGCTTCAAATTATTTGCCCAACCCGGCAGGCTGACTGTTGCAGACTGATTGATAGGCTGGCTGGCTATGGAAAGGAAGGAAACATCTTCCTTCCCTCCTTTGTGCTGGGCAGGAAAGGATGGACTTCAGCCAGCTGACAGCTGTTTCCTGGTGGATGAGGGAGGAATGGGTGTGTGGGTGGGTGGGAGTTGGTTTGTTATGCTTGCAGTTGGGGAATATATGTTTGTTTTTTGTTTATTTTGCTTTTGACCATAAACCGCTAATAAAATCTATAAATCTGGGGGTTTCAAAGTAAGGTGGTAGTGTCAACACTGTGAAAAGCTTGACTAAAATAATTAGCTCTACCAAGGAGGCTATTTGTTTATTTGTATTCGTTGGTTGGTTGGTTTAGCAGCAGAATTACGCAAACACTACTAAACAGATTTCCATGAAACTTGGATGGAACATGGTCACAGAAAGGACAGACTAAAATAAGTCCGATCAAAAGAGCTGGTCTCGGTCTTGATCAAAAGAACCATGAACCAAATCATTTGCAGAGTGAAATTTTTTGGGGGGATAGTTTGGATTTTCCGGCCAATTGGAGGAAGTTGAGACAGCATTAAATGATAGAAGAAGAAAAAGAAGTTGGCTGACAGGATTGCTTGCAGTTTGAACAATGAGGACGTTCATTTTGCTGGTAGTAAAACCATAATCACATTGCAGTGGCAACGAAATTAATGAAGTGATCCGGTTGATTTATTTCCTTCATTCAAACGGAAAGACAATTTTTTTGTACTTTATTTATTAAATAAATTCAGCAAATACAATAGCCAAAATGAAAACATGCCAATGTCAGATGTTACAATACCTATGATTTAAGTGAGCCAGTGATGTGGGCTAAGTGCTGGCGGTTTTCTATACATATAAAAATAAGGCCTCTTGGTGACAAACCTTCATATTCCCAGGCTTATTGTGGCAGCTTTTCCATCCTTCCTTAAACATTGAAAAATGCTAAATCCGAATTGGCCATTGTATTTTCTCAAAAAGGGCATTTAGACAATAGATTTGATGACAAGTAATGATTCATTTCCTGCAGCTGTTTCACAATAAAATCCTTTTGTGGTTTGTCAATTGGAAGCTTCTAATATGAAACAGAAGTTGCAGGAAATGTTCGGTTTGCATTAGCAGCATCCTAAGAAAGTGCATATGGCTCCACTATAGCTGAAGGAGAGTGGATCGGACAACAGTGAGGCTGTTATCTGTTTGAAAGTAAGAGCAGGAACACAGCAGTGTAACAGCGACTCCTCTGCTTTAAAGCCACAGTAGAAACACAAATGATCACAACTCCTGCACACCACAGTCATGTTAAAGCTTGTCTGACTTACTGGTAAATGGTCTCTATTTATATAGTGTTTTTGTAGTCTGGATGACCACTCAGGACCACTCACACTGGGGACGACCTGGGTTGAAATGACCGCTCTAACCCCTGAGCCACAGCTGCCCTGGTGGTGGAAAAAGAAATTAGGTGTCAACTTTGTCTCATGTCCGACATCGTAACCAGTTCAGTTTTTGTTGCACATGCATATGTACAATAGTAAAAGCCGCGATAGTTAACTCTGATTACACCCGTTGTGCGTGCTGATGTCCACCACACATAAACATTTACAATCGTATTAGCAAAACCAATCATTAAAGAGATACTGCACATTTAATGTGTTTTTTGAACTGTAAACATTTATATTACAACTATAAAATATTGTAAAAAAATGTTACGACTTTTATATGATGAAAGACATAAATGCTGGTTTTAATTTCACATTTATTATCACATTCATAAAAATATTGGCCTACATTTATAGGTTGATCATGTTTCATGACAACATCTAGTGTTTCAAACCATCTGGGACCTTGCAGGACCAATACTTATGTAGTGTCAAGCATTTGGGACATCTGCGTCATGGCATTTATACATATTTGAAAAATGTAACACCCTCCAGTCAAACCAGCAGCAGCTTGAGGTGGGTGGTGGGTCATAACACTCATGGTGGGTAGGTAGGCGTGTCTTAGCCCCGTCTCCAAGCACCTCATTCTAAAAACGTTAGGGTTGAAGTATCACTTTAAATCAGTCTGTCACGCACCCTTTAGCACTATGAGTGACCCTTAAGTAACTCAAGTCAATAAAGTATTGTCCATAATTTGCAGCTCCAGTAGTGACTGTCTAACAAGGAAAAAGTAAAAAGGACAAGAAAAGTTAACATTTCTGCAAAACAACTTCTCTAATGACATAAAAAAAGTACTTTTGTACTTTAACCTTTGACTTTCATTTCTGTTTTTCTCTTTTAGAATTTAAATTTCTGATTCTCAGCTATGAAAATATGTGTTTATATAGGATTAAATACTGCTGAATTTTATCTCCTACCCTCGCAATATTTTTTGTATTATTTCTTTCTGCTTTTCTGCAAGTCCAAGCTGTGGTCTGTTATCTCCATGGTGATGAAAAAGCAGTTGCAACAAAGAACCTGAACACCTCTCTCTCTCTCTCTCTCTCTCTCTCTCTCTCTCTCTCTCTCTCTCTCTCTCTCTCTTGTTCTCGCCCCCTGTCTCTCTGTTGCTCCCTCCTCTTTCTGTTGTCAATCCCTTTGTCTTTCTATCTCTCTCTCCTTCTCTCTATCCTCCATTTCAGCCAGGTGTGTCTCATCAGCCACCTACTAGCCTTTTACCGTCACTGTCAAGGTCACCATGGCAACCAGCGCCGTGCCAAGTGACAACCTGCCAACATACAAGCTGGTGGTGGTGGGGGATGGTGGTGTCGGGAAGAGCGCCCTCACCATCCAATTCTTCCAGAAGATCTTTGTGCCGGACTATGATCCCACGATAGAGGACTCGTATCTGAAACACACAGAGATCGACGGGCAGTGGGCAATACTGGATGGTGAGTAGAAAAATGTGTGCATGTGAAATGAACCAGTCTGCAGCTGCACATGATCTTATCTGTCAATGCTCATCTACTATTCTATGTATATTTTCATTTTGGCTTCAATCCACCGCCGACCAATGAGTGAACATACTCTATGTTGCTGTTTCCCACGCTGAGTAAGCTATGAAATGGCAACTCCTCCCTGAAAGATTTGATGACATTTAAAGGATGAAAGCACTTTCATGGTCGCTGCATGTGGGAGAAATTATGTATTATTTCCCCCATGAAGTCGTCAGTTTGCTGCAAACACGAAACTCTGGAAAGAGTTAGAAAACCAGTTTCACAGTTATTGTGAAAGCGTGTTTGTGTCAATTCTGTTATCAATTATTGACATCTACTCACCCCTTGCAAAGGCCTGAGAACTCTTTGGAGTGGACATCATAGTTGTATAACAGCAGATTTAGCTTAAACGTGGCCCTGATTGTGGTAATGGGCCGCCACTTTCTACTAGTGTGTTTCTCTTAGAGTTATGAAAGTGTGTGGGTGGAGGTGATTACACACAGTCACCGGGGAGTCTAGACTGGCATTCAGTGGAATGCATACCACCGCCAAGGCCCAACAGTCCCCATAAATTCAATCAAACTGCACCGAGTTGCTCAGACTCGAAGATATGAGTTCTCTTTTTCATCGAGATCCATAAATGTCCTCGCAGTCTTGCAATGTTAAAGAAAGTAATAACAAATTCTTGGATTTGCCCCTTTGTCCAGATCCACCCCAAAATGTAATAGCTTCTTTTTTATGTTATAAACAAACAAACAGACCAAAAGAAAGGGGCGAGAACACAACCTCCCTGGAGGAGAAAAACCCCCCCTCCTTTTCTGACATTTTACGGTCA